>NC_056744.1:1826962753-1827017753 GCF_019279795.1 Protopterus annectens
TATGATCCTCTCCATGGCTTTGCAGATAAGGCTTGTCAAGCTAATGGGCCGGTAATTTCCAGGGTCGGTGGAGGCACTGCCTTTGTGAAGTGGTACCACAGTTGCAGTGCGCCACTCCCTGGGTACGTATCCAGAGGTAAGACTTTGATTAAACAGCTGTCCTAGCTGTGGGTTTAATTCCTCAATGAGTTCATGGAGCACACAGCCGGGGACATCATCAGGTCCCATGGATGCTGTGTTTTTTGCTTTGGAGAGAGCAGTTCTCACTTGGGCACTGGAGATGTTTGGGGGGCTGCAATCGTTTGGTATAGATATCTCTCCTTTGGGGAGGGGAGAAGTTTGCACTGAACCTGTCAGCCAGTATGTTGGCAATGTCTGTAGGATCAGTAATCTTCACATCATTTTGAACTAGCTCTGAGCATATCTGGGAGTTTCCTCCCAGGTTTCTAACATAGCTAAAGAAGGCCTTATGATTGTCTTTTGAGTCTTTAGCTATTTTTCTCTCGAAATTTGCTTTGGATGATTTTATGAGAGCTCTTAGTTTTTTACTTATAGTGATCAAGGGTGTCTTACCTTTTAAGGATTTTGCTCTATCTTGTAGTAGCTTCCTCCTTTTGTTGTAGAGTTTGTTTATGGCTGGGGTCCACCAGACTGGACGCTTGCCTTTGGTACAAAGAGTCTTTGTTTTGCTTGGGATTGCCTTATCCATGCAGTCCTGCAGGTGCTGGTAGAAGGCATTTGTAAGTGATTCAGCGGCTTGAGTACTGTTTTCCGCTGGCTCGGGGGCCTTAAAGGAGACCACACTAGTCTTTAGAAGTGTGAAGTCGGCTTTTGAGAAGTTCTTTACTGTGGTCTTTTTTATTTCAGGTGGGGGTGGGATGAGGACCTCCAGCGAGATTAGTTTATGGTCTGATCTCACCAGTGAGGGGTACACCTCCGGTGTTGAACATTGTGCTCCCATGTTCGTGATGATGAAATCAAGTATATTATCTCCTCTTGTGGGGATGGTGACTAGTTGTTCCATGGCATTTGAGTTTATGAATTCCAGGAACTTTTGGGCTAGGGTGTTTGGGCTTGAGTAGTGTTCCCAGTCTATATTAGGGTAATTGAAGTCACCTAGTATGATGGTGTTTGGTGATACATTTATCCCCTCTAGTGTTTTCAGGAAGGCCATGTGAGGTTCCTGAGTTTGTGAGGGTGGCCTGTAACATGCTACAATTTGCAGAGCAGTCTTGTCTATGGTTAATTGCACCTGGATGGTCTCCGATGCATCGTGCATTGCCACCAGTCTTGAGGTGTGGGTGTCCTTGATGAATATGGATACCCCCCCTCCTTTCTTGGTATTGTCCGGATTTTGGGGCCGGAACGCATGATATGAGGTAAAACCTGATAGTGCTGGGGTGCTCTCAGGAGCCTTGAACCAGGTTTCTGTCACAGCACAGACATCGATGTTCTCCATACTGAGAAGGGCCTCGAGTGCGTGCATTTTGAGATTTAGACTTCTGGCATTGAGCAGCATTACCCTTAGTTTTTTTCCTTTTTTGTGTTCTAGGGTGGTAGGTTTAGAATTTGAGCCTTGCCTAAAAAAGGCACTATGGGGGTGGCAAGAGCCTTTGCCAATATCCGGAATCCCAGGGTGACAGGTGCAAGCCGTCCCTTGCGAAGCAGTGTGGCTTGTCCAGCATGTCATCCCAGGCAGACAGACACTGGATCCCCTTTGAATGACACCAGTGTTTAAGCCAATTGTTAAAGCTGATCATCTTATCTCTGTATTGTGGCATCATTCTTGGTGAAGGTAGGATACTGCTCAAGGTCAGAGTCATACCTGCCTGGGCTACATAATCAGAGAGCTCCTCAATGTCTCTTTTCATGTAGTCCAAGGAGTGCGTCTCAGGTCGTTTACACCAGCGTGGACAATGACTGAGTCATATTTGTACCTGCTGTTGAGAGACCTGAGTGCTTGCGTTATGTGGCGGATTCTAGCACCCGACAGGCAGCTTACTGTGACCTTCTCCTTACTCAGTCTGGTGAGCGGGACGTCAGTGTGTCTGACTATGGAGTCACCAATGACTAGTGTGTCTGGCATTGTGTTTGGCCTTAAGGGCTGTGACTGTTTGACACTCTGACTGTGAGGTCTATGTGTTGCAGGTGTTGTGTTCTGAGGTGGTGGTTGTTTGGGTGTCTGCTTTGGTGGCCTCTGCTGTTTTGGTAGATTTTGATCAGAGCCTCCGAGTATGTCTTTGTGTGTTTATGTGTATGATTTGAGGTTGTAATGGTACTATGTGAGACTGGGTCTATAGTGTGTGTGGTAACCTTCTCCTCCTGACTGGTCTTGCCAGTCCTATGTTGAGAGAGCTCAGCCTCCAGTTTGGCCGTATAGTTGCATCTCTCGCATGTATTTGTGTTTTGTGGGAGGAGGAGAGGGTTGTCTGTGTACATGAGGCAATTGTAACATTGCCTCAATATTCCCAGGTTCACCAGCTGAGCAGGAGAGGACACTAGCAACTGATCCCTCGACATGCTAGAAGGAATAGACAAAAAAAACTTTAAAAAGATTCCGGGGGACGTGGGTGACCGAGAAATGGGGGGTTGCCTTTTTGGGGTACTATATATGACAAGAGTGCCGTATCATAGATAAACTTACTAAGCTGGGCATTAATTCCTACATCACTCAATGGGTTGCCAACTGGCTTACTGACAGAACCCACACTGTAAAAGTAGCTGGCTCCAAATACAGCTCCAGACAAGTGACAAGTGGAGTACCTCAGGGTTCAGTCCTGGGACTTCTCTTGTTTGGCATCTACTTCTCTGAAGTACAGGCCAAGCTAAGGGACTCTGGCTAACAAAGTTCGCAGATGACTGCAAACTGGGAGCCATTACTGAATCCCCAAGTGATGTCAATACTCTATAAAAGGGCCTTACAGAAACAGATGCTTGGTGCCAGAGCCATGGGCTTAAGCTCAATGCCAAGAAATGTATTGTTATCCCCTTTGGGAAAAAACATGTATCCATGAATTATCATATAGGTGGCAGTACACTAAACACCGAAAGTATGATAAGAGACTTAGGGACACAGGTGGACAGTGGTCTCACCTTCGACAACCATATCACCACAACAGTCAGGAAATCCTTCTATGTGGCACACCTCATCACTAAGGGCTTTTCATCCAGAAAAAAGGAGGTCATTGTCCCACTGTACTCATCCCTCATTAGACCCATTATAGAATACAATACCCCATTTGGTATGTACCTCTCAAGACATCTGCAACAACTGGAAAGGCCACAGAAATACCCCACTAAAAGAATCACAGGCCTAAAGCAGATGCCCTATGCTGACCCCCTCAAAAAACTCCAACTATACTCTGTCACATATCGTCTACTCTGAGGTGATCTCTGCTTAACATACAAGGTCATGTCAAACCCAGAGCTGTTGGACATGCTACACTTAAAGAAATCCAAATCCCTCAGAGCCACACGCTCCAGGGATCTAAACCTTGTCATCACAATAAACAAAACATGCTGGAGGGATAGGTTCCTGACCCAGAGACTCCCCAGACTCTGGAATAGACTGCCCATACATGTCAAGCAGAGTACCTCTTTGGCCCTCTTCAAGAGGAACCTTGATGACTGGATGGGGGAAAGGAAATTCACCCCAGGGATCACGGCAGTCACCCTGCTAGACAGGGGTCCAGGGAAGTAAATAGTGTGGGAAGAAATAGCCAGGGAATTGTTATGGCTAGGCTTGTATAGGCCCTAGGGCTGATAGCCTAGTACCAACCTATGAACCTATGAACAAGGGAGAGCTCATTCTGTAGAGCTTGTGTAAGATGGTAACTTAACAAGAATTCCTGGTTTACAGTTATTTGCAAACTCTGGTACCCAGAAGTCTTGGCTTTTTGTTTCAAGATCTTAGAAGTAAAGGCCAAAAAGGAGGGGTGCTAATACTGATCTTTGAGAGACACTATTGGCCGTTTTCTTACTTTCTTATGAGGCACCTGTAAGCTGCACTGCAGGGTTTTATCTTTTAGACAGTTTACTATCTTACCAAATATGGGTTAATTTTTAAAACATTTAACTTCTGTATGATGCAAGCATAGGGAATGGTGTTTTAAGGCCTTGGTCAGCTCAAGGTACACTGTATGCACTATATATCCATTATCTGCAGCCCCTGTAACTGTTTTGAAGAAGGTTACTAGATTCAGTAGACATGATCTACCTTTCAAAAATCTAAATTGTTGGGGTCAAATCTAATAATATTGTCTTGATATTGTACTTCATGAGGTCAATTATAATATGCTGCATAGCTTTGCAGATTATTAGACCGACTGGTCTGTGGCATTACCTCTCAGTGTGCCTGTCTTCAACATGAAGCCCGTAGCTAAACTTGGGTTAAACAGTTTAAGGAATGTGTCCTGTAAGGGCATGGTTAACATTACCAATTAAGGAATCAGATATATGATCAGTTCCTATGAAGGAAGTATTTTTGATGTTAGTACTTTCAGTAAATGATCTTTTGAGATAACTGGGGGATAAAAGGATTTAGGTTTTTCAGAACTTTGGAAAGAAGTCTCGGGTACTACATTTGTTTATAAGGATATTGGCAATGTCTGTTGAGTCAGAATAGAATTCATCATTAAGTTCAGCACAATACAGAGTATTTTTCCTTAGTTTTCTAACTAAGCTAAAGATCGATTTAAAATTATCTTTGGCTTCAGAGAGCAGCCTAAGTTCATGGGGCTCCTTTAGTGTGTGGGCCTAGCTTATACATCCTCACCACACCCTCTTCCTCTCCAATCCAATCACAATAGTCATCTTTTTAACATTCTACATACACCTCTCTCTAATCACCCCTTGTATAACTCCTCCCCTTTAAAGAACACCAGTAAGCTTATTAGTCACTATGCAAACACGACCTTTCCAAATCCAACTAAGGCTCCTAATCTTTGTCTTTCTCCTACTTTCTCTAACAGCAACTAACCTGCTAACCTCATATAAACAGTCAAAATATTTACAGCTGAACTTCCCTAATGCACAAACAAGTACTGTACCTCTAATTAACTCCCCAGAACACATAAATGTAACATATTTACCTAGCTATTTACCTGCTAAATATAGATCCGCTGTGGTGGTGCTGCGGTAGTGTTGTCACCTCACAGCAAGACGTTGTCCCGTTCGATTCTCAGCTAGAGCATCTTCTGTGGAGACATGCGTGAATGGGTGTACCTTCGTTGAAGGTTGTGCATTAGGGTCGACAACTCAGCATGTAAAAATCAACTGCCAATCATTAGCGAACCGGAGTTCCGCTGTGGCAACCCCTAACCAGGAAAAGCCGAAAGACACAACAACATTTACCTGCTAAATATCACAGACTGACCCATGTCAAATACAACTATCTAAAACCTAAAACAAACCTCTTTACCGTTACCTTAACCTCCACAATCCCTTAAACAAACTATTACACCTCTCCTTACTAGATGGGGATATTCATCCTAACCCAGGACCAGGGCAAAAAAACAAGCACAGAACCACAAATTCATGTTCCCGCTACCCCAAATATCCCATCTAAATCTCCCAACTCACTCTATATAGCTCACCTCAATATTCGCAGAATAAATAATAAAACTGCCCACCTCCATGCTCTCCTGGATGTGCATTCCTTTGATATACTTTGTTTAACAGAAACATGGCTAAAACCCACTACACAAGATGGTGAAATTATTCTATCTGGGTAAAACATCTTGAGACAAGACCGCAAAGTAAAAAAAGGAGGGGGTGTTGCTATCCTCTATAAAGAAGGGCTACAAATATCTATACTAGATCTTGGCTCCTCTTCTGAAAACAATGCAGAAATCATTAGCACCAAACTTCAACTTAATCCCAGCAAATCCCTAAATATAATATGTATCTACTTGGCCCCTGGTAACAGCATAACCACTCTGGAAGGTATCCTTGCTGAACTCTACACAAAAATTCCCCAAGAGACAAGAATTCTTGGAGACTTTAATATAGACTGGAAGGACTGCTCTACTGAATCAGCAACCTCCCATATTAACCTTAATGACTTCTCACAAACAATTAACTCCCAAACCAGAATTAATAAACCCAATAACAAAGAATCCATCCTAGACTGGATTCTAATATATAATCACCAACAACTCTATAATGTAGGGACCCTCCCTGACGATGTAAGTGACCATTCTCTCACTTACATAATCAGGCAAAGGTCAAGTTCACACAACCCAACCATATATAAAACAATAAGAAGCAACAGAAACTTTAACCCCAATAACTTCCAAGCTGAACTAAAGCAATGTGATTGGTCACCTATAAAATACAAAAAGCAGCAGAAGATCCACCGGAGGTACAGCGTTCCGAAGAAATAGTAAATTAAAACAAACTAGTCACGAGCGGAACGCTGATGCTTGCTGTACAAGTGCTGTATAGATGCAGTAACTGTAAACACTATCAGTATACCAATAACACAGTACTGTGTTATTGGTATACTGATAGTGTTTACAGTTACTGCACCTATAAAATACCTCCCACTTGAGGAAGCAACAAACTACTTTAACTCAAAATTCTTAACAATCCTTAACCATCATGCACCAAAGCGTTCCCTCAAAATTAAATCTAAACCTGCCCCATGGCTTACAAAGAAAACCAGGCAGAAAATTCAACACAGAAATAAAGTTTGGGCTCTATGGAGAACAACTATAAACCCTATAGACCAACAACAATTCAGGCAAAAAAGAAATGAGACTAAGAAAGCTATATTCGAAGATAAAAAAACTTTTACTTCAACCTCCAACAGAACAACTAAAATAATCCACAAAGGTTCTGGGCTAGCATAAACAGACTACTTCAACCAGGCCAATGCACAACACCACCCCCTATAGGATCAAATTCCGACAATCCAAAGCAAACTGCTAATGCTTTTAATACCTTCTTCACTGAGACCACCCAAACACTTGCTAATCAACTAACAGCCAATAGCTCTGCCCTTCTAACCAATACTACTAACTCTTTCCCAACTCTAAACCTGCAACCTGTCCCAACTTCCCTTATCTGCAACCTCTTAAGTAAACTAAAACCTACTACCCCTCAGCTGACTAGCTACCTGCTGAATACCTGCAAAAGGCAGCCAAAGTCATAGCTTATCCTGTATCACTGCTGATAAATAGAACCGTACAAGAAAGCACTATTCCCACCAACTGGAAAATCTCCTACATTATCCCCCTACGCAAGGGTGGAAACATCAGAGAATATTCTAACTATCGTCCTATAGCACTACTCTCCCCCTTAGCTAAAATAATGAAAAAGTGCATCCACAGACAGTTACTAGACCACCTACTCCAGAACAATTTATTGGCCAAATCTCAACATGGCTTCAGGCCTTTCCACAGTATAACAACTGCACTCCTATCCTTCACTGACAGCATCAATAAAAAATGTAATAACAATTTTCTCTCTTCAGCACTTTTCATCGACCTTTCAAAAGCATTCGACATGGTCAACCACAACTTACTTCTCAATATCCTAAAATCCTTCTCTCTGAACACAAAGACTATAAAATGGTTCCAGTCCTACAGCAGGCAGTGCTATGGGACAACAACCTCTCATCCCATCTCCCAGTTACCCTAGATGTTCCTCAGGGCTCTATATTGGGCCTCCTCCTTTTCTCAATATTTATCAATGACCTCAACCTAGCTATTCCTTTAACTAACTGTGCACAATACACAGATGATTCGACAATAATCTGTTCACTAAATCTCAATCCCAACTACAGACTCTAACTCAGACAATGTTCAATAAAACAGCAAACTAGTTTCTATAATGCTGCCTCCTCTTGAACCCCAAAAAACAAACTCCTCCTCTTCACTCCTACCTGTAAATCACTCCCAATGAACTTTTCGGTCTTATCCAATAATGGTACACTCATATCTCCTGATCCAACAACTAAACTTCTAGGGGTAACCATTGATAACAACCTGAGCTTTGAAACCCTTATCAACAATACCATAAAAACTGTCAACAGGAAACTAGGCTCCCCCTATAGGATAAAACCCTTTCTCTCCCCACTAGCCAGAACCACTATTGCCTATTCCCACCTTATCTCCACGCGTCTTTATGTTTCTTCTATATATACTAACTTGTCAAAAAATAACCTTAACAAGCTAGCCAACGCTTACAATAGCATTGCCAGATTTGCTACTGCTTCCTCCGTTAAGACCCATCACTGACATAATCTGAAACAATTAGGCTGGTTAGAGCTTCTGAATCAGATTCACTTTAAACAACTCACCATTGCGCACAAAACCCTTTTCCAACCTACCAAAACCCCAATACTTGCTAGTCTCATTACCCAGTATAAGAACCTTTCAACTTTACGCTCATCTAATAAACTACTTGTATCAACGTGTAAATCTAATAACATGGCAGGAGATGCTCTGTTCTCAAATGCAGTTGGAAAGTATTGGAACCAACTCCCCCATGAACTTACATCACTGTCTTCATTTACACTTTTTAAACACAATCTGAAACTCTGTCTTAAAACCCATTGGTTAGGTCCCTGTACAAATCCAGACTAATATCATACTATATCCCAAATACCCTCTCTTAAGACCCAATTCCTGCTCTATCTGTGTCTTTTTAGATCAATGCCTATCCTTGGCAAAAACATATCTTATCCTAATAGAGGTAATTTAAAATACCTAGTTAAATTCTTCTGCATATAATTCTAAAGCATCCTACCTAAGGCAGGCAACAAGTATTGTTTAAACTGTGACCATTGCTGAACTGTTGAAACTTGAAGTATGTATTTGTTCAACAATTACTTTCTAGTTACTAATGAAGTCTTGTACATAAAGTCTAAAATATCTTATCTAATGCTTGTAACATGTTTTTTGTATAAACTGTGAAGATTCCTGAACTGTTTAAATTTTGTCGTATTTAACTGTATAACAACTAGTACTTGTATGTTAGTAGTCTAGTGATCTCCTGGAGCTTATCTCCCCGGGTCTCTACTGAAAATGGACATAAATCAAGTTAGACTATCCCGGTCAACAAATGTAAAATAAAATAAATAAATAAGTAAAATAAATAGTGGCTGTGATACTGTTTTCATTTTTTGTAATACTTTTGATAGTGTCCTTTAGAAGAGCAGTTTTACATCTGCTGTGTAATTTAAAGAGCTTCTTTCTTTTGTTGTAGAGTTTATTTACAGTGGTGGACCAACAGGTCAGTTCATTTTCAAATTTTCCATGATATTTGTTTCTGGTAAGGACTGCTAGATCTGTGCATTTTTTGATGGGTGTTAAATTCCTTGGTGACATTTGCTGTTGTATCAAGGGTGGAGTAGTTGTAAGTGAATTTTGATATTTTGTCACAGAGTAGGTCGAGGTTGGAACATCTGTAATCCTTAAACTCAGTGGGGCTTGCTGTAGGGGATTTTGAAAATTTAAAGGAGAAGGTCACAAGACTGTGGTCAGACATCAGCAGAGAAGGAACTACCAGAGGAGTAGTGCAAGAGTCGGACATATTTGTAGGAATCAGGTCAAGAATAACATGTCCTCTGCAAGAGTCGGCCATATTTGTAGGAATCAAGTCAAGAATAACGTGTCCTCTGCAAGAGTCGGCCATATTTGTAGGAATCAGGTCAAGAATAACGTGTCCTCTGCAAGAGTCGGCCATATTTGTAGGAATCAGGTCAAGAATAACGTATCCTCTGCAAGAGTCGGCCATATTTGTAGGAATCAAGTCAAGAATAACGTGTCCTCTGCAAGAGTCAGCCATATTTGTAGGAATCAGGTCAAGAATAACGTGTCCCCTGATCTGTTTGTTTGCCATCCGCTGACAGGAGTTTTTGATTATAAAGTCTAGGAATTTTGGGGCATATCCAACATTGGAGGTAGAGGGGTCCCAGTTTATTGAAGGGTTGTTAAAGTGACTGAAAATAATGGGAATTTTACTAATAGAGAAATAATTTAGAACATGAAGGAATCCTATCAAGAATATAAGTTTAATGAGTTCAGTTTGTGGATCCCTAGGGATCTGCCTGGAGGTAAAAGACTCCTTGACAAATATGGAGACTCCACCTCAGTTCTGAAGATATGAAAAGCACAACACCCACATATTGAGGGACAGCTCTTAAACAAGTCTCAGTAACTATGAACATGAATGTTTTCCAAATGCAGGAATGCTTTGAGAGAGCAGGTTATTGTTTAGACTTCTGGCATCAAAGAGAGCCAGTCTAATAGACTAATAGGTAAGTACTAGGCTAGCTGCACTTATGGACAATTTTAAGCCTAGCCATTTTCCCCTTTTGTGCTTGAATTAATGTAGCCAATTTGGTTAGAGATTGACCTTACTCATCCCATGGTCTTATGTATTACCATTAATGAGAGTAACTGGGATCATTTTATAGATGATTTGATGGGACCCATGCATTGGATAAAGCATTTAGAAGCTGCCTCTGTCCATGAGTAGTACAGGTGGCAGTCCTGGAGTAAATTTTGCTTCCCATGCACAGATCCAAGCTGTGCTTGAATATGGACAGTGATGAACTTTATTTTATGTGGATGGGGAGTCTGTTCCAGAGCAGTGGTATCCTCTGTGAGATATACCTGTCCATGTAATCCATTCTGCTGATGTTGCAGAAGAGGTTTAGATTCAGAGACTCAGTATTTCTGACACCATTTGACCTGCTGATGTGAAATAAATCCTTCAGCAATGGGTTGGGGGATGCCTTGTATGCCAGGCACAGGTCACCTCTTAGCAGTCTATAAAATACCATGTATAGTAACCAGGCTTTGAGTCGGTCCATGTAGGACATGCTGTTTAGGCCTTGTATTCTTTTAGTTAGGTATTTTGCCATTTTTAATTTCTCCAAGACAATTAAGGTTTCTAATACCATGACGGGAATGGACCCCATTCCTAAGTCAAAGTACGATTAAAGTTCATGAAATTAGTATTGTTTCACTCTTTGATGTCAGCTAAAAGTGCTCTTTGCAGCACCCGCAATGTGCCCAGTAATGACTCCTTCTGCAATTCGTATGGGGTTACATGTATTGGTAACATATCTAAATACTATTGTAGATTCTTTTTTTATAAGACCCGTTGCTCCTACTACTATTGGAACTGTCTGGGTATCTTTCTTTCACATGGCTCTCATTTCTGCCTGCAGATCGAGGTATTTTATGACTGTGTCTCTCTGAAGGGAAGACACTGTAGTCACTGGGTGTGGCAATTTCAATGATCAATGCTACTTTTGTCTTCTTTTTTGGACCACTATATCCGGTTTTCTAGCATCTATCTTTTGAACTGTTGGTATTGGGTGATCCCATGTCATATAAACTTCATCATTTCCTATGATTCTTTGTGGCTCACGTTTCCAGTATCTTTCAGCCACTTCAATACCATAATGTTTGCACAATCTCCAGTGCAACAGTCTCGCCACATTATTATGCCTTTCAGTATACAGTCCTTCTGCCATTAGTATGTCACAACCAGCAATGAGGTGTGTAACTGTTTCCAATTCAGTTTTACAAAACCTACATATATATATTTCTCCCACATATTCAATGGACTTTGTAAACCAGTGTGTATGTAACCCACTATCTTGGACTGCCAATATTAACCTTTCATTTCTTGGTTTGAATTCGCCTCTCCTTAACCATTCCTGCCTTCTTTCTTGATCAATATCAGGCTGTTCCAGAAGTTTTCTATACTTGCAACTATATTTATGTTTTTTCACATTTCTTGCCTTCTCATCTGGTCTATCACCTTATATTCTTTCTTTTGTTTTTGGCACATTCAGTCGCTGCCGGGTTTTTATCCACTTCTGGTTTGATTTCCATTCCTGCTTGACGTTGATATGCGTCTGCTAAATTAAGCAGAGACATCATCTTAGATTTATTCTCCTCATGTTTCAAAACTTTCACTACATTTGGGTCTTGTGAGGTCAGTAGATTTGTGTGGAGTCCCACAATTGCAGATCTACACATGTAATCACTTTCAAGGAGGCCCATCCCTCCTTCGGAACGGGCAATATATAATCTTGGTATGCACTGATTTTTATAAATCATTAGCAAGCATAAAGCATCCTTCTTGTTTTGATATCCACTCTATCCAACACTTTTTGGGGCCAGTCAAATCACTCCAAAACTATACATTAGGACTGGAAGAGCAAATTGATTTATAGCTTGGATCTTGTTCCTAGGTCTCAATGCTGTTTTCAGGATTAATTTGTCTTCTAAAGTACTCCTTACTAAGCGTTATTTGCATTTGCTCATGTTTTGTTGCTGATCCTTCATCAATTTCCAAGGATTTATACACCCCCTCTTGCTCAAGTTCTTTTATATCACATTCTTGTCCCAAACTGATGTTTCCTGGTGCTGCAGTTTTCATTTTTTAAAGGTTGCTTTTGTACATTTATCAGGACCAAATGACATTCCAATATCTGAAAAAGTTTTGACAACCTGCAGCTGTGCTTTCAATTCCTCATCTGATGAGCTATACAGTTTTAAATTATCGGCAAAGAGAAGATGAGAAGTCTTTACACTTTGTTGTTTTCTAGGGGCCAAATTATACCATGGCCTAAGCTGTTAAGTAAACAGCTTAATGGATTAATGGCAAGGCAGAATAGCAATGGTGACAGAGCATCACCCTGGAATAGCCCCTTTTGAATTTTTATACCTGGGATAATAATCTGTCCTTTATCATGGCTTAATTGCAAAGTGGTCTGCCACTGTTTCATGGTTACTGTAATGTAGTCAACCAGTGTAGGGTGTATCTTATACATTTTTGAGCACTCTTTTATCCATGAATGTGGGATACTATCAAATGCTTTTTTGTAGTCAATCCATGCCATACTTAGATTCTTCCACTTTTTACAATTCTCCACCATAACTTTGTTTAACAACAAATGATCCTTTGTTCCATATGATTTTTTTACTGCCTTTTTGTTCTACTGCCATAATTGAGTTTTCTTCTAAATGACTATAAACTCAAGGCATCTCTGTGGGTATTCCAATTGTTGCATGTGAATGGACAGATAAATGCTAGTGGAGGCATTATATTCAATGATTAGCCTTATGAGAGCTGAGTAAAGGGAGACAATGACATCCCTAGATCTAAAGACAATCTGTTTCTTTATAAGCTGGGAAATATAGAAGAGCTTTCTTATCACAATGGACACATGTTGATCAAAAAAGGTACCTGTCCACAAAAGTTCCCAAACGCCAAAAAAACTGAGTCAACACTTAGGGGTGTATTATCAATGTGGTAGATTCCTGGCATGGATGTCTTCCCAAAGGATACAATAAAGCACATTTTGGCATTTAGTTTTAGTCCATGATTGTGGCACCTGTTATTTATTTGGGACAAACCTTCCTACAGGATGCCACATCATTTGGGAATTTAATGATTGCTACTGACTTGCAGTCATCTGCAGACTTAGTAAGCCAGAGACCTTTGATATTGGCTTTAACTTCAAAGACGTAGATGCCAGACAGGAGGTCCCAGCACAGAACCCTGGGGGACTCCACTGGTGACTGGTCTTTTTGTGCAGGTAACATCCCCTATTTTGATTTTCTGCATGCTATCTGTGATCCAGTTGGCAATCTAGTGGGTAAAATGGGTTTGTTCCCAGTTTATTTAGCTTTGCTGCTATGCCTGAGTCAAAGTATGCAGTGTGTACCATTGTCACTTGCTATGCCTGAGTCAAAGTATGCAGTGTGTACCATTGTCACTTGCTATGCCTGAGTCAAAGTATGCAGTGTGTACCATTGTCACTTGCTATGCCTGAGTCAAAGTATGCAGTGTGTACCATTGTCACTTGCTATGCCTGAGTCAAAGTATGCAGTGTGTACCATTGTCACTTGCTATGCCTGAGTCAAAGTATGCAGTGTGTACCATTGTCACTTGCTATGCCTGAGTCAAAGTATGCAGTGTGTACCATTGTCACTTGCTATGCCTGAGTCAAAGTATGCAGTGTGTACCATTGTCACTTGCTATGCCTGAGTCAAAGTATGCAGTGTGTACCATTGTCACTTGCTATGCCTGAGTCAAAGTATGCAGTGTGTACCATTGTCACTTGCTATGCCTGAGTCAAAGTATGCAGTGTGTACCATTGTCACTTGCTATGCCTGAGTCAAAGTATGCAGTGTGTACCATTGTCACTTGCTATGCCTGAGTCAAAGTATGCAGTGTGTACCATTGTCACTTGCTATGCCTGAGTCAAAGTATGCAGTGTGTACCATTGTCACTTGCTATGCCTGAGTCAAAGTATGCAGTGTGTACCATTGTCACTTGCTATGCCTGAGTCAAAGTATGCAGTGTGTACCATTGTCACTTGCTATGCCTGAGTCAAAGTATGCAGTGTGTACCATTGTCACTTGCTATGCCTGAGTCAAAGTATGCAGTGTGTACCATTGTCACTTGCTATGCCTGAGTCAAAGTATGCAGTGTGTACCATTGTCACTTGCTATGCCTGAGTCAAAGTATGCAGTGTGTACCATTGTCACTTGCTATGCCTGAGTCAAAGTATGCAGTGTGTACCATTGTCACTTGCTATGCCTGAGTCAAAGTATGCAGTGTGTACCATTGTCACTTGCTATGCCTGAGTCAAAGTATGCAGTGTGTACCATTGTCACTTGCTATGCCTGAGTCAAAGTATGCAGTGTGTACCATTGTCACTTGCTATGCCTGAGTCAAAGTATGCAGTGTGTACCATTGTCACTTGCTATGCCTGAGTCAAAGTATGCAGTGTGTACCATTGTCACTTGCTATGCCTGAGTCAAAGTATGCAGTGTGTACCATTGTCACTTGCTATGCCTGAGTCAAAGTATGCAGTGTGTACCATTGTCACTTGCTATGCCTGAGTCAAAGTATGCAGTGTGTACCATTGTCACTTGCTATGCCTGAGTCAAAGTATGCAGTGTGTACCATTGTCACTTGCTATGCCTGAGTCAAAGTATGCAGTGTGTACCATTGTCACTTGCTATGCCTGAGTCAAAGTATGCAGTGTGTACCATTGTCACTTGCTATGCCTGAGTCAAAGTATGCAGTGTGTACCATTGTCACTTGCTATGCCTGAGTCAAAGTATGCAGTGTGTACCATTGTCACTTGCTATGCCTGAGTCAAAGTATGCAGTGTGTACCATTGTCACTTGCTATGCCTGAGTCAAAGTATGCAGTGTGTACCATTGTCACTTCACAAATTTGTTTGGTGATCTTCTCAAGAAAATTCGCTAGGTTCAGTAGGCATGACCTGCTCTTGATGGGTCCATACTGAGATGAGTCCAGAGTCTAGAAGTTCCAGATGGGGCTGATCAGACGTATCAGTCAGTAACTGTCAGGGTCTGTGGAAGATCCTCCCTTCTGCAGGGAAATGACTACAGTTTCTCTCCATTCACTTGGTACACAACCTGTGTGGAGGCTGAAACCAAAGAGGTTTGTTAGGGGTATGGCTAAATCATGCTTCATACTATTTAAGATGCATCCAGGGATATTTTCAGGACTGACTGATGCAGTATTTTTAGCTTTTGATAGCACTTTTAGGATTTGGTCTTGTGCAACAGCTAGAGTGAGCCATTTTCAGGTATATCTTGAGGGGCACACAAAAGAGAGAAGGGGTAAACTTAGAACTAAATTTATCAGCCGGAAGGTTCGCTATATTTTCAGCTTTAGTGCAAGGAACATCACTGACAATCAGCACAGAGCTTTCCTGCATTGTGCTTTTGAGATTACAAACATAATTAAAAAATGCCTTCTGATTTCCTTGAAGCTCCTGATTTTCATAAATTAGTACTAGGCTAACTGCTCTTGAGAGCCATTTTAAGACTAGCGAATTATCACACGTGAGAATCAAACACTGCACCTTGTATTTGTAAGGTAAAATCCTTAACCATTAACCCAGCCTCCCTGTTTGTTTATTCCAGGAACAAGTCTGTGAAATACTCTTCTTAATTTATGTCAAAATTATTTTCCTTTTAGTACAAATCTAGTTAATATTATGGTTCCACCATATGGGTTTGTTTCTGGGGTTCGTCCTGCACATATTCCTACGAGGTACAGCTGCTAACATGCTAGTATAATGTGGTGGTGTATGTTTCTGCATATTCAATGGAGTTAGCTGGGTTTGGTGGGGATTTACAGCTTGCCATTGTATATCTTAGGAGTAGTTAGTTCTAATGTGATCAACTTTAATGGCTCTAAAGTGATCCAGTTTAGGAACTGATATAGTTGCATCGCAATGTCCATTCACTAGACTCCACCTAAAAAAGACATTAGGGCCAGCAAAAGCTTTAGCCAGTATGTTAAAGTCTTTGAAAAAGAGACACAGGCCATCCTTTTTAAAATAAGATGGACTGTCAAGCACCTTGTTCCATGCTGACACATAATGGATGCCCCTGTAATGACACCAGCTATTTAACCAATTATTAAAACCAATTACTTTTCTTCATATCTAGAGCTAATATGGTGTTAGTGCTACAAGAATATTTTGGGTAGAAACCACAGTACTCAGGGAAAAGTCATAGAGGTAGCCTGTGAACTCCACACAGACAGTGATCAGAAGTCAGGCTAGAACCTGGACGTGGCAGCTTCTATGACACAAACCTTGACTAACAAGCCACCATTCTGCTTGTGTTGTTTATATAAGTATCTTTCATGTTCTGTGCCTTTAAAATGCATTCAGTACTTCAATTACTTGTCTCTAAGAGACATGGTACAGAAATGGAAATGAAAAGAAAATCCAGAAAGCAAATTAGAAACACTGAGTCATTTTTAAGTTCTGTATCTCACGCCCTGAGTTATTTCTTCTACTGAAAAAAATGTGCCCTGGTCACATGACATTTAGCTGAGTCAGGCTTGTGTCAGTCCCATAACCTGAATGCAAACGTTTTAAACTGGGAATTAGAGCGTGCATCAACGTCAGCAAAAGATTGTACACTATGCTGCAGTAAAAAATATTAACTAGTGATGTTACTAAGAAACTTACATTTTCTCTGTACAACATGAATTCTCACACTCCAGCACTTTAACAGGTGTAAATCCGAAGCCAGACTCTGCATAGTGAATTTTAATTTTATTATATAGTAATAATATGCTTTGACTGAAAGCAATACATGTTTATCTGGTTTACTTTTTATTTCATATCAGATACAGAGCAACCCTTATTACTTAGCACGTTATTACTTTAAATCTCTTAAGCTGTCTTTTTCTTTGTAATGGCATACAGAAGCTGACAGCATTTCTACAGGAGTAAGTACCAAATGAGCTTTTACAGAGCACTGTAACATATTTTAAAGTCCTGGTCATTCTCTCTGTGTCTGTCTAAAGGTGTGCTTATATATATATATATATATATATAATGTGTCAGAATAAAGCACTATTGTGATTTTTTTTATTACATTTCCATTTTCCTCACACTGAAGTGATCGTGTGCTGTCATGAGATCTTTGTCAGTGAACATTACAGGTTCACGATTTTGCTAAGTTCTGCAGGAAACAATATGATAACCCAGTTGTCTGTGAAAAGAAAGACCTTTCTAACAGTATGACACACAGTTAATTTAATTTAACTGAAACTGAAGGCAGGACAGGTTTCCTTGATGTTCATAGGGCCATTGATTCATACAGAGTTACTAGGCTAACAGCTCTAGAGGCCTTACAAGCCTAACCATATATATCCCAAGTTGCCCCAGTTGTCAGTAGTTATGTGAGTGAAGTTTGCAGAGGTATGGGTCTATTGTAGTTAACACTGACTTTCTCTGTCCAAAAGGGACATAGGCGCCACCCCAGGAGTGAAGTTGAGGTCACCCACCCACTGATCTAGGTTGCATTTGAAGAGGATCAGGGAGGGGCTCTGTTTCATGTGAACTGGAAGCTTGTTCCAGAGAATTGGCGGTCTCTGGGAGATGTACCTAGCTCTCCAGCATGACCTGTTCATGTCAGAGGCCAGGTTAAGATCCCTGGAGTGAGTGACCCTTGTGTAGTCTGATTTACGAATGTGTAGCATTTCCATCAGGGCCAAATAAGAGACTATCCCATAAGCCAAGCCAGGTCACCCCTTAGCAACCTGTAGGAGACAGAATACAGTGACAGGGCTTTCACTCTTTCTGTTTAATACTTGTTTTGTGTACCATGTGATTTCTTGGTTATAAACCTCTGTGGTCTCTCCAGTTGTTGCAGGTGTCTGGTGAGGCACATGCAAAAAGGAGCATTGTACTCAGTTACTGGTCTGATGAGGGCTGAGTATAATGGAATTATAACATCCTTAGATCTAGATGTGATGTGTTATAAGATGTGCCACATACAAGGATCTCCTTACTACTGTGGAGATGTAGTGGGTGATCAAAGCTCAGGTTGCTATCAACCTGAGTTCCCAGATGACATACCACTAGGTCTACAATTAGGGGTGGTGCTATCTGCAAGGTGCTGTCTGTAATGTAATTATCAGGGATGTCAGCTATCCCAAAGGGAATAATAATGCATTTTTTTCATTTAGCTTTAATCCGTCACTTTGGCACCAATCATTTGTCTACTTTAACTATGTGTGTAATATATTAACATCCTTGGGAGTCTCAGTGATTGCTCCCAGTTTGCAATTGTCAGCAAACTTGATCAGCCACAGGCCATCCAAGTTTGCCTGGACTTCTCAGAAATAAATTCCAAAAAGTAAGGGGACCAGCACAGAACCCTGTGGTACTCCATTGGTGACTGGTTTTGTTAGAGGTTAAGTTACCCACTATGACAGTATGTGTTCTATTGGGAAGCCAGTTGGCTACCCTTCTAGTAATGTAGGGGTTCATTCCCAATTAGAAGAGTTTCTCTATAATACTTGAGTGGGGGATTGTGTCAAATGCCTTGGCTGGGTCAAGATAGGTGGTATGTGCTCTCTTTCCCTTGTCCAGTGCCTGGATGACATTCTCTAAAAAGTCAACCATGTATGACAGTATGATTTACCTTTAACGAATCCAAATTGGATTGGGTCCAGAGTTTGGAGATTACTTATGTCATTGTTAATAAGGTCTGTAATGATTCTTCCAATGCCTTGCAGATGAGTTTAATCAAGCTTATGGGCCTATAATTCCCAGGGTCGGTTGATGGTTTCCTTTTGTGCAGTGGGATTACTGTTGTTGTACTCCAGTCCATTGAAACATAGTCAGTTCACAGGCTGTGGTTAAACAGGGATTCAAGTGGGTGTGCTAGGTCGGGTCTACTTCTAATGCCCGAACTGCCGATTCACAGACAGGGAAATGACCGACGCCAGAAACCCGACAACACACAAACCCGACAACGCGAAACACCGAACACCATAACACCGACACACTACACGTCAACAACACAGTACACTACAACACATATCCACTAGCCCTAACCCAAACCCTAACCCTAAGGTCCGACACTACCGCACACACTCCCTACCTGCACCCTAACCCTAACTCACTTACACACCCCAAACCCCAAGCTCCGACACTACCGCACACTCCCTACCTGCACCCTAACCCTAACTCACTTACACACCCCAAACCCCAAGCTCCGACACTACCGCACACTCCCTACCTGCACCCTAACCCTAACTCACTTACACACCCCAAACCCCAAGCTCCGACACTACCGCACACTCACCTATCACACACCCTAACCCTACATCCCTGAGTATTCAACACTTACCTGTCCGCTCCCTACTCCTACATCCCTCACTATCGCATACTTACCAGGTCGCGCTTACACATTCCCCTTGTCGGTCTTCCGTCTGTCGGGATCCGAGCGTGTCGGTCAACTGCGTTGTCGGGTTTCTGGCGTCGGTCATTTCCCTGTCGGTGAATCGGCAGTTCGGGCATTAGAAGTAGACCCGCTAGGTCATGTTTTAAGTTGTTTAAAAGGCAACCTGGGATGTTGCCTGGTCCTGTTGATGTCTTGTTTTTGGCCTTGGAGAGGGCTGAGATGACATGCGCTCTTGAGATAATAGGCTGCGGAATGGTTGCAGGTATACTTTGGGGTATGACTGGAGGGGACACGGGGTGGGGTGAAGTTTGCTCCAAATCTGTCAGCTAGCAGGTTGGATCTTACCTCCGGCTGAGTATAGGTGGTGCCATGCACAACCCGTTTAGCACATAGCTGGGTATCCCTTTAGATTCCGGACATAGTTAAAGAGTTTGCTGTGATCATGTGATCACACTTAGCTAGGGAGCCTATTTTTGCTTTCTAATTAGCTTCGGGAGACTTGACAAGATCTCCGATTTGACTGTTTTAAGCTAGAGAGATTCCTTCATCTGATGATCCAGTTCCTCCTTGTTCTTGGACATCAGTTTTTTTCTCTTGTTGCATAGACTATTTATACTAGGGGTCCACCACAGTGGCTTGCTTTTTTGCAAGACCTAGTTTTAATCCGGTCAGGTACAGCTGATTTTATACTGCTGCTTAAATAGTTTTACAGGGCATGGTGTACATCTCTGCATAGGAGTTTGTGTTATCTGCCTCTGAGGAGGCTTGAAAACTTCATACACCATCACTTTAGGAGGTAGTTTGTCTCTGAAAAATTCTTAAGCATTTTTCACCTTGATGGGGTGTCTGATCTTATAATTACATTGAACGAGACTGATTTATGGTTTGATCTTACCAGGGTGGACATCACACGGGGGTGTGTGTGCAATGCTCTCCCATGTTAGTGAGTACTATGTCCGACATTTGATCCTCTTGTGGGTGTGCTGACCAGCTGTTCCATCTCATTTGTATTGACAAAGTCCAAGAAACTGAGCCAGTATGTTTGTGGTCATGTATGTTACCCAGCTAATAGTAGGATAATTAAAAACACCCATGAGTAAGGTCTTGAGCTGTATGGAAAGTGACTCCAGTAAGTCCAGGTATGAGGTATGCTTTTCCTGTTTCATGGTGGGAGACCTATAGCTAGTTATGATGTGGAAGGTGCCTTTCCCTATAGTTAATTGGACATGAAGTAGCTCAAGAGAGAGAGTCATACTGTTTGACCAGTCTTGAGGTGTACTTATCCTTAATGAAGATGGACACACCTCCACCTTTGGTTCGTTCATGCTCAGTTTGTGATCTGAATGTATGAGAAGCATTGCAGCCCTGCATGGCTGGTGTGCTTTCTACACCTCTGAACCATGTCTCGGTGACTGCAGAGATGTCAGCATCTTCCAAAGTAAGGAGTGCTTCCAGGGAGTGCAGCTCCTTGTTTAGACTCCTAGCACTGAATGTGAAAAAATAATTTAATGTATTCCATCAAGCAGAAGCAACTATGTTATATTACAGCAGAAATTCTGCCAGATTTACATGAAGGAATGAAGTTATACTGATTTGACCAATGTTGCCTACCCTTTTCAGATCAGCAATGGAATCAATATTTGCATTTGAAAGAACAGAGAACTGCATTTATTTTCTTAAGTCTAAACTATGAAATGACTTTTAATACATAAAGAAAATGACATTCTCACTATTAGGAAACTCCAGCAACTGACAGCATGTTTTTCAGCCTCATAAATAACACAAAAATATAATTGAATATAGATTGTTACTGATAGGGATATGGGCCTTACATCCTGCACCCCTTTTCCCAATCTGATTAGGGGCAGGAGTTATTGAGTCAAAATCTGTGCCATTTCCTGTCAAATATTTATGCAGAGGTAATTGGCCTCAAGAGCGTATGGAAAAATGCCCACTGCTGCCCTTGATTTCCTGACACCTGTTATACCCAAATAAGTTCTACACTACCAGCTACAGAACAGGTTCATAACTACTGATTCCTGAGGAGTATACTCACCTCAGTATGAACCTAGTACCTCTAGTGCAGTCTTTCAAGTAGTAACTGAGAATTATTTTCCATACACAGTCACAATTTTCAAAGAGGGGCTACAGATACCTCTCCAGTGACAGTACCCCCATATTTTTCAAGATGGGCTACAGATACCTCGCTAGGGACAATACCCTTACCTATATCCAATGAATGCTTCCACTAGTCAGATTACTGATCTCATATCAAAACCCCAGTTACTGATCACACTTCCTATAAGGCAACCAGCATTAAATTATCATAGCTGATAACCTGTCTTTCTCTCTGTCTCATCAAAAGAGTGGATGACAAATGTTACAGCACTTCTATAAGCATGTCATTCAGTAGAAAAATAAGACCTTAGCCACAATTTTTATCAACTGAACAAATCAAAACTCCACTTTTAGAAAGGGTGTTGGCGACTTTTCCTTTAGAACTCACCAAGATGTGTAGTAGCAAGCTCTACCCCAATATGACATTGTCCAACATTTTAATTGGAATTTCATGACTCTTATTTATCAAGAAGTAAATGTTAATTTGAAAGCAGTTATTGTTACAAAAGCGTAATATCCATGGGGGGATTCCTCCCCAGAACACCCTCCACCACAGAACTGTAAAGCACTTAAAATCGTGCATTGTAGGGGATACGAGGGGGGGGGTGGCAACCCTCTTGCTGAACCATCATTCACTGGCATTACTTCATTATTGCCTGACATTACACTTTTGGATTTTTATACTTTGAACTACTTAAACCTTTTGCTGTTCACAAAGTACAAATGATAAATAATGTTTAAAAAATGTCTCCACCACTAAGCTTAACTGACAACACAATCAAAATGTCACTCAAGTCAGCACCGCCCACACCTGCCTAGGCTAGGATGATGAGTCCTAAAGCAGAATATCATTACAAATGCAGAAGAATATTTTTGCACAGAGAAAGAAAACTGCAATTATTTTATATGGACAGTCTGATGATAGGAGAACTGTAACGGTATCTACAGGAATTATTTACTAGTACTTATGCCAGATGATAAAAAAGGCACAAAGCCCAACAAGTCAATAATCTAAGATTCTTGATGTAGCTTCTCTTACCAGTTAGAATTTTCCAGACTCCATATAGCAGTCCTAGACAAGAGGAAGGGAAAGCAGTGGTTCTGGTGCAATACCCACCTCAGGTGTTAGAGAGATCTAAAAAGTGAATCTGTGTTTCCTTTTGGGACAAGCATCAGATTCCCGAGACAGTACTGTTCTGTGAGGATGTAATTCATGTTTTGGAGGAAACTGTGTACATTGCAGCCATAAATAATTCAATAACATTAAAAGTAAACAGCTCTGCATTCCAACATGTAATGAAAGGTACACTGTTTATATGTTTATTTATTTATTGATTGATTTTAATTTGTTTACTAGGACATAGCACAGTCTCATCCTGGGGTCAACCACTGTCTAGATTTACAAAGTAAACAATAGTACAGCAACGCATAAATAATACTAAAAAGTACAATGAAAGAGTTTTTCTGTGCAGACAAAGCAAATAAAATGTATTAATATACAATATATACCACATTTTGTAAACATTTCTAAGTTTAGAATAAGCAAAACTAGAGATGTGAAAAGGATTAAAGGATGTAAGTGGAGGATTAGGTAATGTGACCTGTGCTGTAGCAGATACATTCTACTCGACTGACTGAATGGACATTGGAATACGAAGGTGAGTCTTTAATCTTAGGTGTGAGGGACTCCTATAGCTTGGGATCAAGAACTTAAAATGATGGGTCAGACATATGTAGTTTGGAGAGAGAGATTTGTATCTTAGGACCTCAGTAGTCCAACTTTCTTAGATTATATTTGGAGTTTTGTCTTATTAGCATGGTGGTTAAAGTATGTTCATGTAGGAGCTTGAACAGTTGTGATCATAGGAACAGGTCTGCTGTGTGGTTAACCAGGCTCTGTTTTTTTTTTATGCTGTACAGTGGTGGTCATTTTTGGAGAGTGTGTCATAAATCTACATATTTTATTTTGTAAGGTTAAATCCAAGACAGTCTCTGGGATTCAATAAAGCCTACATGGCCATTTTTCACCATGTGCGCATCTTGTCTCAATGTGCACACGGCCGTGTAAAATTTTAGATTCAGTAAACACTGTGTAGAGCCATGCACCCCTGTGCAAACAAGGTAAACAGTGTGGCATGCTAATTACAGCATAAGCAACTGAACTACATCCTAATCAACCAATGTAACACAGTAGAGCTATTCAATAAGCTATAAAGCATCCATGTAGACTTCACGTTGGTTTGTCGTGCATATTCCAAAACACCTCAGATCTCTGGCAGATGCTGGAAGTCATAAAAAAGTTGCATGCCTTCATGCTTTCAAGACAAGTAACTAATTCACCCTAAAGACAATACAGAAAGCTTCCTAGTACAGACATTGTGTATGTTACTGTATTGAAAAGTGTAAGATATCATCTTTTATAGCCTAGCCATAAAGTAATTTAATTTCAGGTATTTTTCTAAAATTTACTAGACTGAGGTTAACCTCCTGTATCCCAGTTTCCATTGTTAAAAATTTGTATATATATATATATATATATATGGGTCTATGACATTTTACCGAAAATCCATGTAGCCGAAAATTTCTGACATAGGGTCCAAATTGCAGAAAATCCATTTCACTGAAAATAGTACTGACAATGTATCTGCCCTTTTCCCCCAATGTAATTAAAGTAGGGAGGTGTGGGGGGCGTAGCCCCCTACCTTCTCAGGTAATAAACTACTTACTTACTTACTTACACTTTTAATAGGGACTGCTCAATATAAACAATACTAGACACTCTTAAACTGTACTGGGTGGGGGGCTATGCCCCCTACTTTAATATTCTCACTCCAAGATCACACTACAGTGGGGGGGGGATCTGTTGTGGACTGCTTCCATGTAGCTAGGAAAACCATACCATCATTATGCATTGTGGACGATGCTAGGTATGCATTGGAACTGCTTTGTACTGTTTTCATGCCACTAGGGGTAGCAAACTATTTTGCATTGCAGGGCATTGCTAGACATGCATTGGATCCGTTGTGGACTGCTTCCATGTAGCTACTGATACCATGCCATCATGCATCGCAGGGGATGATAGATAAGCGTTGGAACTGTTGTGGACTGCTTCCATGTGGCGAGGGATATCATACTATTGTGCATTGCAGGGGATGCTAGATTTGCATTGGAACTCTTCTGGATTACTTCCATGGGGCTAGGGATACCATGCCATCATGCATTGCAGGGGATGTTAGATATGCATTGGAACTGTTGTGGATGGCTTCCATGTGGCTAGGGATACCATACCATCATACATTCCAGGAGATGCCGGATATGCATTGGAACTGTTGTTGACTGCTTCCATGTGGCTATAGGTATCATGCCATTATGTATTGCAGGGGATGCTAGACATGCGCTGGAATTGTTGCAGACTGTTTCATGTAGCTAACGGTATCATGCCATAGTGCATTGCAGAGGATGCTAGCTATGCACTGGAACTATGCTTCCATATGAGGCTAGGGATACCATACCACCATGCATTGCAGAGGATGCTAGATATGCATTGGAATTGTTGTGAACTGTTTCAATTTGCCCAGAAATCCCATACCACCATTGTTCATTACAGGGGCTGTTAGATATGCGTTGGAACGTGGCTTTTGATCCCATTCACATCCTGCAGACCATGGCAGAAACAGCACATAACACTGCAGACATGGAGGCATGAACACGGTGGTACATGCTTTAGTCAAGTTAAGGGATGTTTCTGCTGTGCTGATGCATCGGATGCAGTACTAGAGTGTGGAGCTGTGCTGATGCATCGGATGCAGTACTAGAGTATGGAGCTGTGCTGATGCATCGGATGCAGTACTAGAGTATGGAGCTGTGCTGATGCATCGAATGCAGTACTAGAGTATGGAGCTGTGCTGATGCATCGGATGCAGTACTAGAGTGTGGAGCTGTGCTGATGCATCGAATGCAGTACTAGAGTATGGAGCTGTGCTGATGCATCGGATGCAGTACTAGAGTATGGAGCTGTGCTGATGCATCGGATGCAGTACTAGAGTGTGGAGCTGTGCTGATGCATCGGATGCAGTACTAGAGTATGGAGCTGTGCTGATGCATCGGATGCAGTACTAGAGTGTGGAGCTGTGCTGATGCATCAGATGCAGTACTAGAGTGTGGATCTGAGACCTGCTCCCACAAGCCTTCCTTATTGTTCTCACACTTATTAGACGTGTCTCGTATGATATGGTCTCCCCCCACATTGCATTCCTCATTTTTATTTTGTAATTATTGTTTTCTTTCCAGTTGTATGCACATTTCTTGCATTTGTTTGCTTCTCAGCTGCATTACTTTTCAGATTTTGCATTAAATTTAAGCTGCCAGACCATATTTATCCAGTCTCCATCAGTGCTACAAAAAGGGTGGGACAGTTGGTGTGGTCCACCCCAAACTATAAGTAGTAAGAAGAGGGTGTATTGCATGCAAAGGGTCTTTGTTAAATCATCGAATGCTTAAAAAAGCGAATGTTGATTTATCAAACCCATGTAAGCGAAAGCTTACAATCTGGAACGCTTAGAACAGAGATTTTTTTTCCAAGGGAAAAAAATCGCTGTTCCACAAAACAAAACAAAAAAAAATTTTAAAACATTACATAAAGTGGGGGGTTGTGCCCCCCACACACCCCTACTAAAATATATCAACTCCGAGATCGCACTACAGTCATGAAAATGGCAAAGTAACAGAAGCGGCCAAGCAATTTCTTTCCCAGGGAAAGAATTTGCTTATATGCCGTTTCGCTATTTTGCCTTTTTCGTGCTTTCAAGTTTGATCAAGACACATTCAAAAGAATGCATCTTTGATTATTTAATAGGAACCTGCATGCAAATAGTGTGACTGCTTCAGGCTCCAGATATTGGAGACATGATCAGCATTTCCTGATGCTATGGTAAAGGAATACGAATGTTATATCGACAGTCACAGCTGAAGTGCAACCTGACGTACTTCACGTGTAGCATTGTAACTGCAGCAAGCCTCTTGTAACATTTGTAGTAAACAGTTTGCTACAGTTTCAGAGCAGAAGGACATTGGTCTTTAACTTTGACAGGACTTTTTTTTCTGCAACCACCCAGGATGTTCTATAACCTTGTTATGCAATTGTCCGCTATTAATTTTTTTCTCATCTCTTCTATACTTTGTTGTGAATTAGCCTTATCACACACTTTTTTGTCTACGGCAAATAAAATACTTCTTTCCAGATCCTCTACAGAATCTATTATAAGGGTACTGAAAAAGAGAAGATTCCACTGTAACGTAACCTTCTTTGCATCCTATCTGACAGCTTCCTTCTATCAGGTGGACATTCTGTTTACCGTGATCCTTTAGGTTCTGTTGTCTAATCAATGACTGATGCAAGTTGCTAACCTGGGAGTGGCTCCTTATCTTTCCATTAATTTTGTTAACCTTTTGCATGTTATTATGCCAAATGCCTTGCTTAAGTAGGTCACACTGGTAGCTCTTCTATGACCTAATTCCCATGATGCCCAAACAGCCATATTAGATTTGTTCAGTATGATGTCTCTGCTGTTAAGGCTAAGTACTTTGTGTCCTCTGCTGACCAGATCTCAGACAATTCTAAACCAGATGAGGGATAGTCGGCTGAAACAGATTCATCGTTTGTTCAGTCATGACCAACGACACTCATTTTCAGTTGAAATCTGAGAGTTATAGCTATGATTTGTAACTTTTATTTCTGGTCTTTACCATGATTCATTTTAGTTTTCTAGATTTTATATATATATATATATATATATATATATATATATATATATATATATACACATATATATATATATATATATACATATATATATATATATATATATATATATATATATATATTATACACATACACACACATACACACACACACACACACACACACACACACACACACACTTGTATATATATATATATATATATATATATATATATATATACATATATACACACACACACACACCAGATTCTATGCAGAAAAACAAAGACAGAAGTCACAAACGGCAGACCAAAGGCTGTATATCCACAAGAATTTGTTTTATTAGTTCACAGATATAAGCGCTTTCATCCCAATCATATCTCATGAGGAACTTCATCAGACCCAGGTGGACAGTAGTCTCTCCTTTGATAGTCACATCGCCACAGTAGTTAGGAAGTCCTTCTACATGGCACACCTCATCATAAAAGGGTTCTCATCCAGAAAAAAAGAGGTTATTGTTCCCCTCTACTCATCACTCATTAGACCAATTATAGAGTACAATGCCCCTTTTGGAATGTACTTCACAAGACATCCGCAGCAGCTGGAAAGGCCACAGAAGTACCTCACAAACAGGATTACTGGCTCAAACAAATACCCTACACTGACCACCTCAAAAACCTTCAGCTTTACTCTGTAGCATATCACCTACTCCGAGGTGATCTCTGCCTAACATATAAAGCTATGTCAAACCCAGAGCTGTTGGACATGCTACACCTGAATAAATCCCAATCCCTCCAAGCTACATGCTCTAGGGACCTAAACCTTGTCACCACAATAAACAGGACACGCTGGAGGGATAGATTCCTGTCCCAGAGACTTCCTATACTCTGGAACAAGCTACCCATCTATGTCAAGCAAAGTTCTTCATTAGCACTCTTCAAGAAAAATCTTGATGAGTGGATGGGAAAAAGGAAATACACCCCGGAGATCACTTCTGTGTCTCTACTGGACAGTGGCACAGGAAAATAACTCTCTTGGGTGGTGTAAGCTTTGGAACCTTGCTAGGTAGGCTTACGTAGGCCCTTGGGCCGATAGCCTGGTACCTACCTATGAACCTATGAACCTATGCAAACTTTAAAATTCGAAAAATCAAATAAATAGACTTGGGTAGGTGACATCACTTTCCAATTACACATTTAAAGGGAAACACACATAAAAGACATTTCATTAATATCTAAATGCAGCAGTGAGACTCATGTATTGGGTGACTTCAACTACCCACACATCGACGGGGAAAACTACTCAAGCCCCAACACCCTTGCCCAACGGTTCCTAGAATTTATAAACTCAAATGCTATGGAATAACTGGTCACCACTCCCACAAGAGGGGATAACATATTGGACCTGGTCATCATCAACATGGGGACTCTATGTTCTACACCAGAGGTATGTCCCTCATTGGTAAGATCAGACCATAAATTAATCTCACTGGACATCCGTATCCCATCCCCACCCCCCGCAAAGGAAATCACGGTGAAAATTTTCTCAAAAGCCAATTTCACACTTCTCAAAACCAAGGTGGAATCCTTCAAAGCCACCGGGCCAGTGGAAAATACTGCCCAAACTGCAGAATCCTTTACAAACGCATTATATGGATACCTACAGGAATGCATGGATTGTGCTATCCCAAATAAAACCAAGACTCACTTTTCCAAAGGCAGGAGACCAGTCTGGTGGACCCCAGCCATAAATAAGCTATACAACAGAAGGAGGAAGCTACTACATGATAGAGCAAAATCCGAAAAAGGGAAGGCATCTCTGATCAGTACTAGCATGAAACTACGATCCCTCATAAAATCATCTAAGGCCAGCTTCGAAAGAAAAATTGCACAAGACACTAAAGATAATCACAAGGCCTTCTTTAGTTATGTCAGGAATCTGGGGGGCAACTCCCAGATATGCTCTGAGTTAGTACAAAATGACAAAAAGTACACTGAACCCACAGACATAGCCAACATCCTGGCAGACAGGTTCAGTGCAAACTTCCCCCCCTTCCCCCCCAAAAGAGCAAATGTCTCTCCCAACAGAATGTAGCCACCCTGACATCACAGATGCACAGGTGAGAGCTGCCCTCTCCAAAGCAAAAAACACAGCATCAATGGGACCAGACGGTGTCCCGGGCTGTGTCTTATACGAGCTCCAAGAAGAACTAAACCCTCACATAGAGACACTGTTCAAATCTCAGCCTTACGACAGGATATGTACCCAAGGAATGGCATACAGCAACAGTGGTCCCGCTCCACAAAGGTGGTGCCACAACGGACCCAGGAAACTATCGCCTATAAGCCTGACTAGTCTGGTCTGCAAAGCTATGGAGCGTATCATCATGGAACTCATAAGCAAAGACATTGGTAACCTCCAGACACTGGATCCCACCCAATTTGGCTTTGTTAAGGGCAGATCTTGCCTTTTGAACCTGGTTAACTTCTTTGAAACAGTTACCAAGGCCATAGATGAAGGGAAGATAGTCCACACAACCTACCTGGACCTCGCAAAAGCCTTTGACACAATACCCCACTTGGGCATCATAAATAAGCTCACCAGCTTAAATATCAACCCCTATGTCACAAGATGGGTTGCAAACTGGCTCAGGGATAGAACCCACATGGTCAGTACTGCAGGTGCCATGTCAGACTCCAAACCAGTTACAAGTGGCGTCTCACAAGGCTCAGTCCTGGGACCTCTCTTGTTCGGTATATACTTCTCTGAGGTACAGGCTAATACGGGATGACTATGGCTGACCAAGTTCGCAGATGACTGCAAGCTGGGTGCCATAATCAACTCTCCGGCTGACACAAGCATCCTCCAAAAGGGTCTCACAGAGATGGAAAACTGGTGCCAGAGCCATGGCCTTAAGCTAAATGCCAAAAAGTGCATAGTCATCCCCTTCGGGAAAAACAAAGTGCCCACAAATTACCACATAAGTGGTAATTCATTAAGTACAGAAGAAGTAATTAGGGATTTGGGGACCCAAGTAGATCGAAACCTCTCTTTTGATAATCACGTTGCCAGAGTGGTTAGAAAGACCTTCTATATAGCCCACCTTATCATGAAAGGGTTCACATCTAGAACAAGAGAGGTTATTGTGCCCCTCTACTCATCACTCATCAGGCCCATAATTGAATACAATGCCCCATTTGAGATGTACCTTACCCGACACCTGCAGCAACTGGAGAGGCCCCAAATGTACCTCACCAAGAGGATCAAGGGACTCAAACAGATGCCCTATGCAGTTCAGCTAAAGAAACTCCAGCTCTACTCAGTTGCTTACCGCCTACTCAGAGGTGATCTATGCCTGGTGTATAAAGCCATGTCCAACCCAGAATTAATGGACATGCTCCACCTCAGGAAATCCAAATCCCTTAAAGCTACACGCTTCAGGGACTTAAACCTCAGCACAGAAATAAATAGGACATGCTGGAGGGACAGATTCATATCCCAGAGGCTGCCCTCACTCTGGAACAGAATCCCAGTCCATGTTAGGCAGAGCCCCTCACTGACCCTCTTCAAGAGAAATCTTGATGAGTGGATGGGAGATCGTAAGTTTACCCCTGGGATCTCTTCTGTGTCCCTGCTAGACAGGGGCACAGTAAACTAACCTTAAAAGGGCTATCTTCTGTGACCTACTCTACAGAGGCACAGTAAACCAATCTAAAAGGGTGGCAAAAGCCAAACACCCTCTGGCTAGGCTTGTAAATGCCCCAGGGCAGATAGCCTAGTATATACCTAGGAACCTATGAACCTAAACTTAGCAAGACAAATTACAACAATATATGCAAGAATAAAGTGCACAAAACACATAGAAACATATAAAATGAATGCAGTAAAGATAATTTGAAGATGCACGTAAAATGGCCTAAAAGTAGTATAAAATAGTAGTTATGTTACTATGTTATATTCACACCCCACCATCATAATATAGTGATTGAGACTCGTGTATAACACAACTAATAATAATAAGCATGCTTCAAAACTGTTGATGAGATAAATGTGTCTCTAATATAAGAAACATGTATCAGGTCAAGTACAAGCACAGTATTTATAAATAATAACATTGTAAATAGTGTAGAAGATTATATAAATATAAAATATTAAAAAAAATAAATTGTTTTGTTTTGCCTTTTATGTGCGTTTCCCTTGAAATGTGTAACGGGAAGTGATGTCACCTACCCAAGTCTATTTTTTTGATTTTTCGAATTTTAAAGTTTGTATCTGATAAAGTTCCTTATGTGATATTATTGGGATGAAAGTGCTTATATCTGTGGACTAATCAAACAAATTCTTCGGGATATACAGCCTGTGGTCTGCCATTTGTGACTTCTGTCTTCGTTTTGGTGTTTTTCATGGTTTGGTTGAATTCTGCAGATTCTATGCACAGAACATTCAGTAAAGTAGGCCAGCAGTTTTCTAAGAAATAATGCCAACCATTTTATAATTAACTTAAAAGCTTGTAGACCTTGGCATAATCAGAAACTGTTTAGTGAGGTACATATACAGTTTCATGTGAAACTGCTTCAGTACATTAGTTCATCATGGGTGGTACATCTTCTGCATTCCTTTCTATCACCAGTCATTCCTTTATTTTCTCTACAGCCTGGGTCAATATGAGGAATAGTTAATCCAAACTGATAGGTTAGTAGTTTCCAGCTTCCTTTTTATGAAGAAAATTACTTCTATCCCCTCCCATTGTTCAGGAATGGAACCTTGCTCTCCTCCCATGATTTCTTAAAATTGCTAGTTGTCGCGGACCGTCAAGGAGCAACTCATCAGGAACTATTTCTTTATCAGTGCTAGATGATCTCCTTCCTGACAACACTGACCTGCATTGTAGTAGGCTTGCCTGTAAAGTAAAGGATGAGACCTACATCTCAAGCCTTAGGAAGGTCTATAAAGGAAAGGAAAGGATGTCCTACATCTCAAGCCTTAGGAAGGTCTATAAAGGAAAGGAAAGGAAAGGAAAGGAAAGGATGTCCTACATCTCAAACCTTAGGAAGGTCTATAAAGGAAAGGAAAGGATGTCCCACATCTCAAACCTTAAGAAGGTCTATAAAAGAAAGGAAAGGATGTCCCACATCTCAAACCTTAGGAAGGTCTATAAAGGAAAGGAAAGGATGTCCTACATCTCAAGCCATAGGAAGGTCTATAAAGGAAAGAAAAAGATGTCCCACATCTCAAACCTTAGGAAGGTCTATAAAGGAAAGGAAAGGATGCCCTACATCTAAAACCTTAGGAAGGTCTATAAAGGAAAGGAAAGGATGTCCCACATCTCAAACCTTAAGAAGGTCTATAAAGGAAAAGAAAGGATGTCCCACATCTCAAACCTTAGGAAGGTATATAAAGGAAAGGAAAGGATGTCCCACATCTCAAACCTTAGGAAGGTCTATAAAGGAAAGGAAAGGATGGCCCACATCTCAAGCCATAGGAAGGTCTATAAAGGAAAGGAAAGGATGTCCGACATCTCAAACCTTAGCAAGGTCTATAAAGGAAAGGAAAGGATGTCCCACATCTCAAACCTTTGGAAGGTCTATAAAGGAAAGGAAAGGATGTCCTACATCTCAAACCTTAGGAAGGTCTATAAAGGAAAGGAAAGGATGTCCTGCATATCAAACCTTAAGAAGGTCTATAAAGGAAAGGAAAGGATGTCCTACATCTCAAACCTTAGGAAGGTCTATAAAGGAAAGGAAAGGAAAGGATGTCCTACATCTCAAACCTTAGGAAGGTCTATAAAGGAAATGAAAGGATGTCCTACATATCAAACCTTAAGAAGGTCTATAAAGGAAAGGAAAGGATGTCCTACATCTCAAACCTTAGGAAGGCCTATAAAGGAAAGGAAAGGATGTCCTACATCTCAAACCTTAGGAAGGTCTATAAAGGAAAGGATGTCCTACATCTCAAACCTTAGGAAGGTCTATAAAGGAAAGGAAAGGATGTCCCACATCTCAAACCTTAAGAAGGTCTATAAAGGAAAGGAAAGGCTGGGCCCACATCTCAAGCCTTATGAAGGTCTATAAAGGAAAGGAAAGGATGCCCTACATCTCAAACCTTAGGAAGGTCTATAAAGGAAAGGAAAGGATGTCCCACATCTCAAACCTTAGGAAGGTCTATAAAGGAAAAGAAAGGATGTCCTACATCTCAAACCTTAGGTTGGTCTACAAAGGAAAGGAAAGGATGTCCCACATCTCAAACCTTAAGAAGGTCTATAAAGGAAAGGAAAGGATGTCCTACATCTCAAACCTTAGGAAGGTCTATAAAGGAAAGGAAAGGATGTCCTACATCTCAAACCTTAGGAAGGTCTATAAAGGAAAGGAAAGGATGTCCTACATCTCAAACCTTAGGAAGGTCTATAAAGGAAAGGAAAGGATGTCCTACATCTCAAACCTTAGGAAGGTCTCTAAAGGAAAGAAAAGGATGGGCCCACATCTCAAGCCTTAGGAAGTTCTATAAAGGAAAGGAAAGGATGTCCTACATCTCAAACCTTAGGTTGGTCTATAAAGGAAAGGAAAGGATGGCCCACATCTCAAACCTTAGGTTGGTCTATAAAGGAAAGGAAAGGATGTCCCACATCTCAAACCTTAAGAAGGTCTATAAAGGAAAGGAAAGGATGTCCCACATCTCAAACCTTAGGAAGGTCTATAAAGGAAATGAAAGGATGTCCTACATCTCAAACCTTAGGAAGGTCTATAAAGGAAAGGAAAGGATGTCCTACATCTCAAACCTTAGGAAGGTCTATAAAGGAAAGAAAAGGATGTCCTACATCTCAAACCTTAGAAAGGTCTATAAAGGAAAGGAAAGGATGTCCCACATCTCAAACCTTAGGAAGGTCTATAAAGGAAATAAAAGGATTTCCTACATCTCAAACCTTAGGAAGGTCTATAAAGGAAAGGAAAGGATGTCCTACATCTCAAACCTTATGAAGGTCTATAAAGGAAAGGGAAGGATGTCCCGCATCTCAAACCTTAGGAAGGTCTATAAAGGAAAGGATGTCCCACATCTCAAACCTTAAGAAGGTCTATAAAGGAAACACATCTCAATCCATATGTGAGCACCTTCCACAGATCAAGGCAATTACAGGCCCATAAGTCTGACCAGCCTCATATGCAAAGCCATGGAAAACTTATCGTGGAACTAATCAATGAGGTCATGAGGAACCTCCAAACAGTGGACTCATCTCCATTTGGAGTTGTCAAGGACAGGTATTGCTTACTCAACCTGGTAAGGTTTTTTTTTTGAAGAAGTTACAAAAGCAATGGATGAAGGCAAAACAGTACACACACTGCATATTTCAATCTGGCTAAGCGTTTGATGCAATTCTCCACTCAGGCATATTAGAAAAGCTAATTAAACTGGGAATAAACCCCTATGTCTCCTGCTGGATTGCCAACTGGCTCACAGATAAGATGCAGGAAATCAAAATAGGGGAAGTTACCTCCACAAAAAGACCAATCACAAGTGAAGTCCCCCAGGGTTCTGTGCTAGGAACTCTCCTGTTTGACATCTACTTTTCTGAAGTAAAAGCCAATAGCAAAGGGCTCTGGATGACTAACTTTGCAAATGACTGCAAGCTAAGAGCAGACATTGAATCCCAAAATAAACATACCCATCCAGCAGAAAGGTTTGGTCCAAATAGATAACTGGTGCCAAAATTATGGACTGAAACTAATGCCAAAAAATGCATGACTGTATCCTTTCAGAAGTCATCTACCACAGGGAACTACCACATTGACAATATCCCCTAAGGGCTGACCCAATTGTTTGGGATTTGGGAACTTATGTGAACAGTTACCTAACTTTTGACCAACATGTATCCATTGTTGTAAGAAACTCCTTCTATATTGCACAGGTTATAAACAAAGGGATTGTGTCTAGATCTAGAGATATCATTGCCTCCCTTTACTCAGCCCTCATTAGGCCAGTCATTGAATATGATGCCACCTTTAGCACGTATCTGCCCAGACACATTTAGCAACTGGAACACCCACAGAGATACTTTACTAAAAGAGTTCAAGGCCTAAACAACGTGTCCTATGTGTGCCACCTCAAAGCCCTGTCACTATACTCGATATCCTACAGACTGCTAAGAAGTAAACTGCGTCTGCCATACAAGGCATCTTCTGACCCATTACTGATGAATTTACTGCACATCAGCAAGTCAAATGACATCTGAAGTACTCTGTTTAGGGATCTAAACCTCTTCAGCAATATCAACAGAACAGTTTGGAGGGACAGGTATATCTCACAGAGGATAGCACTTCTCTGGAACAAACTCCCAATCCACGTAAAAGTTCAATCCCTGTCCATATTTAAGCACAGCTTGGATCTAGGGATGAAGAACAGAAAATGTACGCCATGACTGCCCCCTGTAGTACATTAGTGTGCAGCCAAGGACCCATCTGAGTTGGGAATTGCTGAAATATGGCTCAGTCTTTGGATTTCCCTTTGGTTACTTTGTTTAAAATCTTTTAGCTTTGCTTGTATTTAAGCATCATGTTTGTATGGGTTTGCATCGTGTTTGCTTGGGTTTGCATCATGTTTGCATCGCGCTTGCATGGGTTTGCATTGTGTTTCCATTGTGTTTGCATCGTGTTTGCATGGGTTTGCATCGTGTTTGCATCATGTTTGCATCGTGTTTGCATGGGTTTGCTGGGTTTGCATCGTGTTTGCATCGTGTTTGCATGGGTTTGCACTTAGTTTAAAGGAGCTGCTCAGAGATTGTACTGCTGCCCTGCAAGCAACTCAGTTGTGCATTGTGAAGTATTGATGCAGTTTTCTACCCCTAGCCCTCCATAGAATAGCCACATTTTGTTATTCTTACAGCAAAACATGGTCCATCTAGCCCACTCCCAACTAGTTACTACAATATATACCTGCAATAATGGATGGGCAGCTTCCTACCATTTCTCCAGCCAGCCTGATTGACATGGTCATCCTGAGGCAATATAGCAATTGTCTCATGTATCCTGACAGCCATACTCCTAAAACAAGCAAATGCAACATGTCAGAGATGTAGCTATACTATGAATTTGGAATAAATTCTTTCATATAACAACAAACCAGAAATCAAACAAGTTATCAGCAAACACACTTCACCTCTTGCATATGTAGCGCACCCACAGGTGTAGCTGAAGTAGATATGGGTTCCTTCCTACCTGACTCTGGTGACACCCCTTCTTTAGGCCCAACACCCTAAGGTGGCAAGTGATAACTGATTTTGTTCTAGGTGACACTTTAGTTTAAAGGGCAATAGCACAACAACAAACAAATTATTTCAACAGTGCACCAGTTAAGCAATAAGGCAAGGTGAGATATGCATGGAGTGGAAACATACATTCACTCTCTTCCCCAGAACTCAACAGAAGAATGTCTTGACATTCAAACATGCACAAAGAAGGCATCAATGAGCAGTAAAGCTTTATAATGCAGCAATACAAACATGGGAAAAAATGCAATGTCATTAAGCCATAAGAGAGTCATGATACAACAATACAGATATGAGAAAATGCAATGTCACTGAGCAGCAAAATTCTTGAAGGCAGCAGTACTAACACGAGCAAACTGCAATGTGATTGAACAATGAGGATTTATAATGCAACAATACAAATATGAGAAGATGTAATGTCATTGAGCAGTAAAGATTCTTTAAGGCAGCAGTACTAACATGGCAAAATGTATTGCAATTGAACAATAAAGATTTATAGTGCTACAATACAAATATGAGAGAATGCAATGTCATTTAGCAGTAAAGATTCTTTAGAGCAACAGTACTAACACCCTCTGTCCCCTTGATCAATCTAAACAGACCAACTATGAGACACTCTACTGTACCCTGTTCACTGGCCAGTGACTACTTACAGTCCTACTGTCAGCATGATGGGGTCCAAGGTTGGAGCTCATATGGATCCCAGCTATTTATAATTCACAAAGTGTTTGGGGGGAACCGCAATCTTATAAATGTATAAAAATGATGGCCAAAAGCCTCTCACCACTCCGTCAAGAATATCCCAGCGACCAGGTACTGCAGTTCCTCCAACGAGAAAAATGGAAAATCACCCGCCAAAACTCTGGTAGTCATCTATGGCATCTCTGCACTAAGCCTAAGGGAAACTCCTTTTCTTGCTGACTCATATGCAGGCAAGGAATTACTGGTTTCAGACTTCTCTCCTGAATCCACAAAATACCATCATCCAGGATTTCAGCAAGAGACAGACACAAACTACTACCTCAATTCTCTGTCCCAAACACTAGAAGAAAAAATTCCAGTCATGCTGCAAGGCCCTTTTCCCTTCAGCTAGTGTTCCAGTCTCGAAATTGTCTTTTATATTCCTGAAAAGGAGCTCCATCTTGTGGTGTAATGGAAAACTGCAGTATATTACTTCTACAATGAAATGCAGTGGGAGCTACACACGTAACAAGGTTACAACACATAAACCCACATACACAGAGGTTCTCGCCAAAAGCACACATAAACATCACAGACCTCCCAAGGGCAAACCTTCTGCACACACTGCACACTCAAGAGAATCTACTTTACATAATAATATACACAACAGTGTCTCAGCCAATAAGCCTCTAAGGCAAAACACCTCAAAACCAAAAGTCTTGGTCATAGGTAACTCCATAGTGAGACACGCAGATGTCCCCCTCAGCAGGCTGGACAAGGACAAGGTCACAGTCAGCTGCCTGTCAGGTGCCAGGATCCATCAAATCACGCACATCCCAATCAGCAGCAAGTACCATTATGACTCTGTCATAGTCCATGTTGGAGTGAATGCCTTGAGATGTACCTCAGTGGACTATATAAAGAGAGACATGACTGAGCTCTCTGATTATGTGTCCAGGCAGGTATGGCCCTAGCCAAAAGCAGCATCCAAACTTCACCAAGAATGATGTCACAATACAGACAGAAAATGATTGACTTCAACAATTGGCTTAGCTTCTGGTGTCAATCCAGCAGGATCCAATATTTGTCAGCCTGGGATGACATGACACACTGCTCTGTCAGAGATGGTCTTCCTCAATCACATCTTGGCTTTCGGTTACTGGCAAAGGTACTTGCCTCCCCCATAGGCACTGTCATAACAACAAAATTCCTGTCGTAAAAGAATCCACTAGAGACAAACCTGAGGTCACGGTACTTAATGCTAGGAGTTTAATCAGAAACTGCACTCACTGGAAGCTCTCCTCACCTTGGAACATGCTGACGTGTTTGTAGTCACAGAGAAATGGTTTAAGGCTGCAGAGAGCACCCCAGCCATGCAAAGCTACAATGCCTTCCACACATTCACACCTCAATACGAGCATGAAAAAACCAAAGGTGGAGGTGTATCATCTTCATTAAAGACAAATACACCTCCAGGCTGGTTAAACAGTATGACTCCCTACAGCTACTCCAAGTGCAACTAACTGTAGGTAAACCCCCTTCCATATCATTGTTAGCTACAGGTCCCCACCATGAACCAGGAGAATCACTCTGTCTACCAGGACCTACTTGAGTCACTCACTATACAGTCAAACACCTTGGTCATGGGCGATTTCAACAATCCTTCCATCAGCTGGGAGTCATATATGAGCACCAACACACTCGCCCTAAGGTTCCTGAACTTTGTTAATACAAACACTCTAGAACAGATAGTCTGCACCCCCACAAGGGGTTTGAATGTCTTAGACTTAGTACTCACCAACACAGGGTGTCTCTGCACTACCCCCTGTGTGTTGCCCTCCCTGGTAAGGTCTGATCATAAATCAGTCTTGTTTGAAGTGATGATCATACCTGATTCCCCTCAGGAGCGAAAAGGATGAAAAATGTCTCCAAAGCAAACTATAGCCTCCTAAGTGATGGCATAAATAGCTTTAAACCCCCTGCTACCACTGTCAACAATGACTCATATACAGAGGTGTACACAAATACCCTGTATAAACACTTATACAAATGTATAGACTTAGCTGTACCCGAAAGGAAGGTACTCACAAAAAAGCCACTCTGGGAGACATCAAGCATAAATAGGTTACACAACAAGAGGAAGAAACTAATGTCCAAGGACAAGAGGAACTATCTCAGCAGAGGAAGGACACCCTCCACAGCTTGAACAAGCAAATTAGGTCTCTTGTAAAGTCCTTTAAAGCCAATTGTGAAGTTAAACTAGCATCCCTAACTAAGGATAATCACAAGGCAGTCTTTAGCTACATCAGAAATCTAAAAGGGAAGGCTAAACTTTGTGTCGAACTAGTAGCAGACAGTACCACTCACAACAACACTAAGGATATTACCAACCTGCTAGCAGACAGATTTGGAACAAACTTCACCCCCCTGTCCCCTCCAAACATATCCTAAAGCATACTTGTCACCATTTCGCTACCTAGTATCTCCAAAGTGCAGGTCATAACCACAGTCTTCATGGCGAAAAGAACATAACCTCTATGGGACCGGATAACATCCCAGGGTGCCTACTATATGGTCTAAAACAGGACCTAGTGGAACCATTTGGCTCTCTCTTCAAACACAGTTTTAAGTACTGACTTTGTCCCAGCAGAGTGAAAAACAGCAACAGTAATTCCCATGCACAAAGGGGGTCCCATCAACTGACCCTGGGAACTAAAGACCAATAATCCTAACCAGCCTTATCTGCAAGGCCATGGAGAGAATCACCATGGACCTTATCATCAAAGACATAGGTGCCCCTCATACTCTTGATCTGACCCAATTTGGCTTTGTTAAGGGTAGATCCTGCTTATTAAACCTGGTGGACTTCTTCAAGAATGTCACCAAAGCACTGGATGAAGGCAAAACAGTACATACAGTCCATCTTGACTTAACCAAGGCTTTTGACACAATCCCCCACTCAGACATCACTGAGAAACTCACCCAGCTGGGAATTAATCCATATGTCACTAGATGGGTAGCCACCTGGCTCACTGACAGAATGCATACAGTCAAAGCTGAGGTTTCCACCTCTACCAGCAGACCAGTTACCATTGGTGTATCACAATTATCTTTGCTGGACCCCCTACTATTTGGAATCTATTTCTCAGAAGTCCAGGTGAAAATAGATGGCCTGTGGCGTACCAAGTTCGGCGATGACTGCAAACTACTGAGTCCACAACGATGTTGACATACTACAAAAAGGGCTTACACAGACAAATGATTGATGACAAAGCCATGTTCATAAACTAAACGCAAAAAAAAAAGAATTATCATCCCTTTTAGCAAATCAGAAGTCCACGCAAATTACAGTATTATCAGTACCTCTCTTAGCTCAAACCCTGTGGTGAGAGATTTGGGAACACAGGTTTACAACTACCTTAACTTTGATCATCATGTGTCCACAGTGGTAAGAAAGGCCTTCTATGCTGCACATCTCATAAGTAAGGGCATTGCATCCAGAGCTAAGAAGGTTATAACTCCCCTGTACTCATCCCTGATCAGACCAGTAAGAGAGTACAATGCTGCCTTCCATATGTACCTCACTAGACACCTGCAGCAGCTGGAGAGACCTCAGAGGTTTCTCATCAAGAAAATTCAGGGCCTTCAACACATGACCTGCATGGACAGACTGAAGGCCCTGTCACTGTACTCTGTATCTTATATGTCACTGAGAGGCAACTTGAGTCTGGCCTACAGAGCAGTCTTGAACACTGCCCTAATGGAAATGATGCACATCCAGAAGTCAAATGGGACAAGATCCACTTACTGTAGGGATCTTAACCTAGCCTGCGACATTAACAGGACATGCTGGAGAGACAGATATGTCTCTCAGAGATTGCCACTCCTCTGGAACAAATTCCCAATTCATGTAAAACAGAGCTCCTCAATGACCTTATACAACTGGATGGGAGACAATAAATTTACCCCGGGGGGTGTCACCTATGTCCATCTTGGATAAAGGTAATCAGTGCTGATAGACTTATGCTGCAAATATAGACCAAACAACTTGGTAAATGAGGGAATGAGGGTATAACATGGTTAGGCTTATAAAGGCCCTCGGGCCACTAGCCTAGTGACATCCTATAAACCTATAAACGTATAACGAACAGAGCAGCCCCTCAGTGCTTTATCTCATGCACAGATTCCCTTATATTATCTATAGTATGATCCCAGGTATCCTTATTAGGGGTAGTATATCATTACCGACCATGAGATAGGTTGTTGTTGTTCTTTAGGCTTTTCCTGGTTAGGGGTCACCACAGCGGATCTCTGGTCCGCTAATGATTGGCAGTAGATTTTTACAGTGCTGAGGTGCCAGCTCAACGCCCAACCTTCAATGAAGGCACGCCCATTCTACGCATGTGTTTGGAACGCCATTCGACCGCAGGGAGGACATGCAGACTCCACACAGAAAGTGCTCCAGCTGAGAATCGAACGGGAGAACCTCTTGCTGTGAGGCAACAATGCTACCGCTGCACCACCATGGCTTAGGTAAGGCCAGTTTTTATCCCAAAATGATAGATTAATTTGGGCAAAAAATGGAAACTGGCTAGGCTTAAAATGTCGCACAAGGGCAGCTAGCCTAGTAATTACCTCTGAACCTATGAACTTATAAAGGATGGTGACACCCTCGTCCTTTTTGCTCTCTCTTGCTAGCAGCTCACTCTGTAGAACACCTGTGTAGTTTGCAACCGTTTCCTTTGTCTTCATGACTTCTGCAATGAAAACAAGAAAAAAGTTTTGCTTTGGGTATCATGTTTTCCCATTGATTCTGTGGCAAAAAAATGGCACAGAAGAATTAACATTATCAATATCTGACCTACCTTCCTAGGTCGGTGCATCCTTTAATCAGAGGATACTGTAACAGCATATTAAAACAACCCCAAGCATATTCAAAGGGAAGAAAAACAGGATGCTTTCAGAGTCTGGGGTGCTTTTTTTGTCTCAACATGTGGTTGCATAGGCTAGGGTTTTCAGACAAACAAAAAATGATAAATCACACTTCACAGATCTTCACATCTTTGACAACAAACTTAAAAACATTATCCCAAAGATGAAAAATAGAAGGAAGATTAACCCCAACTGCAGGCTGAGTAGAAACAGGAACAAATCTTGGACCCAATAACTACACCTTTGTTTACAGCTGGAATTGGGGCAAAGCATTCAGCAAACTAATGTACAAGAAGACGTCAAGAAGCCAAAAACGTTTTCAAAATGTTACCTCTTATATACCTCTGAAATTAAATGCATCCAACATGTATTCACAGTTTATGCCACAATAGCTGTTATTAGAAGTTTGCAGTATTCTGCAGAGTTAAAACAAATTAAACATTTGTCTTCCATAATAAAAAATGTTATGTAATCAATTAGTAAAAAAAAAGGCCGAGCTCATAACACACTATGTAAAATATACCCACATTTAAAACTGCTTTTTCTCCTCTTTTTCTTTCTCCCCCCTTTCTCCTCCGCCACACATATAGACTTAAGCACAAGAAAAGTTCTACATACTTTCTTGAGAGCTGTCACTAATTTATTTTATTGGTTAAGCCAGTAAAACCACTAAGCAGAAAAGCCTTGTTTTGCTGTCAGTCCAGAACTCGGTAATTAAGCAACTTGCTGAGAAGTGCACAGGATACAAATGGAGACTGGGGGACTCAAACCCAGGACTGTAGGAGGAAGTTCATTACAACTATGGCCTTAATCCCCTGTATTATTCTATAATACAAATAGAGATGCCAGAATAAAGGCAACAATGTAGTTCATTTTTAAGATGTTCAGTAGAAGCATCCGCTTTGAAGGTATATTCCTCTTACTCCTCACTTGAGCTGACTTTCTGCACCTGAGGAAACAACTTTCATTGTGAAAACAGGAATCGGAATATCAGAAAATCAGTTATTTCAGTGAACACCATTGTCTTGGTGACAACTGTTTGCACAAAGAGAACAAAGGGATCTTAACGAATACAGCTTTAGGTCAGAGAGTATGTTGTGAAACACGATACACCATCAGCCACAGAGAACCCAATAGTTCTGCTCTGAGAACAATGCAAGTATTGTTAGTTCTTTCAAAAGAAGCAAATCAAAAATCTGATTTTTGTTTACATCATTTCTTTCTACTGATATATTTTTTCTACAGATGCATAATATATGATATTTTAATGAGTTTTAGTGCAATAAAGAAATGATTAACTTTTCACAGTGATTAGATGAATATCACCGCGTTTAAACGGACCCGTCCACAGGTTAATTTGTGTGCATGAATGCTGCAATAAAAGTATCAGCTGTGTAAATTATGAGCAAAGCATTACCTCATGTTGATGCATTTCACTAATAAACACAAAACGTTGAATATGGAGTTGTACAGGAACCATTTTATTAAAAAAGTAAAACAAAAAAAGAAAGAAAATGCTGTTACAGAATTTTATTGTAATATAAGCAAAACAGGTTTTCCTATGTGACTGTTTTGTGCTGAACACTTATAACTGCAGTTAAAAAATAGGACAATATTCAAAAGGGAAACAGTTTTCAAAATGATGTACCCCCATCTTTTACTTACATAATTCTGACATCACTTTATCTTAAGAGAAAACAGAAGTAAGGATTATATGAATATCTTAGTATTTAGTAATTCAAAGCTCACACATTTGCAATTACTTTACATATGACTCACAAGCCTGGTACCCTAAATAAGTGACTTGTACTATCAGCCTGAGACCAGGTGTCAAGTAAAGATTTTTGTCTGTTAACAATAAGCTCTCACCCCATTCTGCAGCAATGATAAAACATGCCTCCGGTTACACAAATGTTTTTCCACATTATTGAAGCCTATAAATAGGCAGTGCATTCCTATGTACTTTACATTCGGTCATCTAAGCAAAAACATACAGTTAAACACCATGTCAATATATCAGGGATCAGTGTTAACAAAAACCAAAAAAAAAATCCTTGTTTTCCCACCTCTCCTCGACTAGTTTAGACCAGTTTACAGGCTTTGCTGTATTCTGGGCTGTGGTGTAGTTCCTGTGTTGTCCATTACCTTACTTGGATAGAAGTTTCTTTGCTCACCAGTGGGAGTGGGGAGCCTTGAGCAGCCTATCTGTCCCTGAAGGAAGTGACCTCAGCACAAGAGCTGTAGTAACTGGTTGTTTTGGACCATTTCTAGCTCTTTTCAAGTTCCCTGTTTAAAATCCGCCTAAGAGCATTTTTTTCTGGCTATACTACTCAGAGACAGCTCCACGTGGTCCTGCAGAGTGGTCCTAGCTACAGAGAACTGAGAAAAGTGACTACTTTCCAGATGTAAGTATTTTTTTCTGTTTTTTACTTGGAATACCTTCTCTTGCTTATTTTAAACAAGCTTATACAGTTTTTTTTAATTGTTTGCTGCATTTTATAGTATCTGCACTTAAAAGTTTACCTGGTCGAAAATTAATCGAAAATCTGTGTTTGTTTGTTTAATTTAACTATTGAGGCTGCCCACTAAAGTGTGCTAGCCTGTGTAACTGATTTATTGCTGCCTTCTGTATTTCTGAGTGTTTTCTATCTAAAAACAAAAAAAAATCTTTGTTTTCCCGCCTCTCCTCGACTAGTTTAGACCAGTTTACAGGCTTTGCTGTATTCTGGGCTGTGGTGTAGTTCCTGTGTTATCCATTACCTTACTTGGATAAGAAGGAAGTTTCTTTGCTCACCAGTGGGAGTGGGGAGCCTTGAGCAGCCTATCTGTCCCTGAAGGAAGTGACCTCAGCACAAGAGCTGTAGTAATTGGTTGTTTTGGACCATTTCTAGCTCTTTTCATGTTCCCTGTTTAAAATCCGCCTCAGAGCATTTTTTTCTGGCTATACTACTCAGAGACAGCTCCACATGGTCCTGCAGAGTGGTCCCAGCTACAGAGAACTGAGAAAAGCCACTACTTTCCAGATTTAAGTATTTTTTTCTGTTTTTTTTTTACTTGGAATACCTTCTCTTGCTTATTTTAAACAAGCTTATACTGTTTTTTAACTGTTTGCTGCATTTTATAGTATCTGCACTTAAAGGTTTACCTGGTCGAAAATTAATCAAAAATCTGTGTTTGTTTAATTTAACTATTGAGGCTGCCCACTAAAGTGTGCTAGCCCGTGTAACTGATTTATTGCTGCATTCTGTATTTCTGAGTGTTTTCTATCTAAAAACAAAAAAAACAAAAAAATAATCATTGTTTTACCGCCTCTCCTCGACTAGTTTAGACCAGTTTACAGGCTTTGCTGTATTCTGGGCTGTGGTGTAGTTCCTGTGTTGTCCATTACCTTACTTGGATAAGAAGGAAGTTTCTTTGCTCACCAGTGGGAGTGGGGAGCCTTGAGCAGCCTATCTGACCTTGAAGGAAGTGACCTCAGCACAAGAGCTGTAGTAATTGGTTGTTTTGGACCATGTCTAGCTCTTTTCAAGTTCCCTGTTTAAAATCCGTATTAGCGTGGCTTTGCGCGATTGTGCGCATAGCGCCGGTTAAACAGGGTTAAACTTTTCCTGGCTCCGCCAAGTCTGCTCTTCAAATTTTCCCTTAGAAAGCTCTACTCTTAGAATAACCAGTCTACTCATTATATTATAAGCATAGCACTTGTTCTCTAAACTACTCTTCTAAGCAAGCACTCTCAAACTCAAGTAGCACTACATCCACCTACCACCCCAACCATTTCCCTTAAATGCACAGCACTCTCTTATAATATTCTAGCATGTCGAGTGGTAGATTACTAGCATCTTCTCCTGCTCAGCTGGTTAATCTGAGAATCTTGAGACAATGCTATAATTGTCTCATGAACACAGACAACCCTCTCCTCCTCCCAACAAACACAAATACATGTGAGAGATGCAACTATATAGCCAAACTGGAGGCTGAACTCTCTCAACTTAGGACTGGCAAGACCAGACAGGAGGAGAAGGTAACCACACACACAACAAACCCAGTCACACATAGACCTACCCCAACTGCAAATCAAGCACATATTAACACAAAAACATACTCTGAGGCTCTATTAAAAAACTTACCAAAACAACAGAGGCTCCCAAAGCAGACACCCAAAAATCCATCACCTCAAAACATAACACATGCAACACATACTTCAATAAATCAGTGTGTCAATAAATCACATCCCTTAAGGCCAAACACTATGCCTGATACACTAGTGATTGGTGACTCTATAGTCAGACACACTGATGTCCCACTTACCAGGCTGAGCAAGGAGAGGGTAACAGTGAGCTGCCTATTGGGGGCTAGGATCCGCCATATAACACACGCTCTCAGGTCACTCAAAAGCACATACAAATATGACTCCGTCATTGTCCATGCCGGCGTGAATGACCTGAGACGTACCTCCTTGGACTACATGAAAAGAGACATTGAGGAGCTCTCTGATTATGTAGCCCAGGCTGGTATGACCCTGACCCTGAGCAGCATCTTGCCCTCACCAAGAATGATGCTACAATACAAAGACAAGATGATCAGCTTTAATAATTGGCTCAATTACTGGTGTCATTCTAGGGGGATCCAATGTCTGTCTGCTTGGGATGACATGCTGGACAAGCCACGCTGCTTCGCAAGGGATGGCTTGCACCTGTCACCAATGGGCTTCTGGATATTGGCTAAGGCTCTTGCCACCCCTATAGTGCCTTTTTTAGGCAAGGCTCAAAAGACGAACCCACCTCCTTAGAAAACAAAAATGGAAAATAATTACGGGTAATGCTGCTCAACGCCAGAAGTCTAAATCTCAAGATGCAGGCTCTTGAAGCACTCCTCAGTATGGTGAACATTGATGTCTGTGCTGTAACCGAGACCTGGTTCAAGGCTCCTGAGAGCACCCCAGCGCTACCAGGCTTTACCTCATATCATGCTTTTCGGCCCCAAAACCTGGGCCAAACCACAAAAGGAGGGTGAGTGTCCATATTCATCAAGGATACCCACACCTCCAGGTTAGTGGCAACTCATGAAGCATCGGAGACCATCCAGGTGCAGCTAACCATAGGCAAAACTGCTATACAACTGGTTGCATGTTACAGACCACCTCCCAATCTCAAGAACCCCACTCAGCCTTCCTGAAGACACTGGAAGATATGAATGTCTCACCAAATACCATCATATTGGGAGACTTCAACTATCCTAACATAGACTGGGTGCACTATTCTAGCCCTAACACCCTAGCCCAAAGGTTCCTGGAATTCATAAACTCAAATGCAATAGAACAGCTAGTCACCTCTCCCACAAGGGGGGATAATATACTAGACCTGATCATCACAAACATGAGGACAAAATACTCCACACCGGACGTATTGCCCTCACTGGTGAGATCTGACCCCAAACTAATCACCCTGGATATACATTTACCACTTCCACCCCCAGCACAAAAGACTACAGTGAGAAACTTCTCAAAAGCTGACTTTACACTTCTCAAGACTGAGATGGTATCATTTAAGCCCTCAGGGCCAATGGAAACCACATCCCACAATGCTGAATCCTACACAAATGCTTTCTACAGACATCTCCAAGAATGCATGGATCACGCAATCCCAAATAAAACCAAGTCCCTTTCCACCAAAGGAAAGCGTCCTGTCTGGTGGACCCCAGCCATAAACAAATTGTACAACAAAAGAAGGAAGCTACTGCAAGACAGAGCAAAATCCCATAAAGGAAAAGCATCTCTGATCAGCACTAGTAGAAAGCTACGTTCTCTCATAAAAATATCCAAGGCCAACTTTGAGAGAAAAATCGCCAAGGACACTAAAGATAACCACAAGGCATTCTTCAGTTATGTTAGAAACCTGGGCGGAAACACTCAGATATGCTCAGAGTTAGTACACAACGACAAAAAATTTACCGAACCCACAGATATTGCCAACATTCTGGCAGACAGGTTCAGTGCAAATTTCTCCCCTCCCTCACCTCCAAAAGAAGAAATACTCATCCCAGCTGAATGTAACCTCCCTGTCATCTCTGATGTCCAGGTGAGAACCGCCCTCAACAAAGCAAAAAACACAGCATCTATGGGATCTGATGGTATCCCCGGCTGCGTGATACGTGAACTCCAAGAGAAGCTAAACCCGCATATAAAAATGTTATTTAACCTTAGCCTTACTACAGGATATGTACCTGAACACTGGCGTACAGCAACAGTGGTACCACTCCACAAGGGAGGCTCCACTACAGACCCTGGGAACTACCGCCCCATACGCTTGACCAGCCTGGTTTGCAAAGCTATGGAAAGAATTATTATGGAACTCATAAACAATGACATTGGGGACCTACAGACACTTGATCCCACCCAGTTCGGCTTTATAAAAGGCGGATCCTGCCTTTTGAACCTGGTTGACTTTTTCGAAATAGTCACTAGAGCCATTGATGAGGGCAAGGCAGTCCATACAGCCTACCTGGACTTGGCTAAAGCCTTCAACACAATACCCCACTCGGGGATCATAGAAAAGCTAAACAGCTTAAAAGTAAATCCATATGTCACAAGATGGGTTGCAAACTGGCTAAAGAACAGAACCCATAAAGTCAAGATTGCGGGAGCCATGTCAGACTCAAAGCCAGTCACAAGTGGTGTCCCACAGGGCTCTGTCCTGGGACCCCTCTTGTTCGGCATTTACTTCTCAGATGTGAAAGCAAACATGGGAGGGTTGTGGCTGACAAAGTTCGCAGATGACTGCAAACTAGGCGTCATAGCCGATACACCAGCTGACACATACATCCTACAGAAAGGCCTCACCGAAACGGACAACTGGTGCCAGAATCACACCCTTAAACTGAATGCCAAGAAATGTATAGTCATCCCCTTTGGGAAAAACAAAATACCCACAAATTATCACATAGACAGTAACCCACTGAGTACCGAAAAAGTAATCAGAGACCTGGGGACCCAAGTTGATAGTGACCTCTCATTTGACACCCACCTTGCCAAAGTGGTTAGAAAGACTTTCTACCTTGCCCACCTTATCATGAAGGGGTTCACATCCAGATCAAAGGAGGTCATCGTGCCCCTGTACTACACCCTTATCAGGCCCATGATTGAGTACAATGCCCCATTTGGTATGTACCTCACCCGGCACTTACAACAACTGGAGAGACCCCAGAAGTACCTCACCAAGAGGATCAAGGGTTTCCAACATATGTCATATGCTGCCAGGCTAAAGAAACTCCAGCTCTATTCAGTAGCATACCGCCTGCTCACCAGGAATTGATGGACATGCTCCACCTCAAAAAATCAAAATCCATAAGAACCACGAGAGCCAAAGATTTAAACCTCAGTACAAACATGAATAGAACATGCTGGAGGGACAGATTCATAACTCAGAGGCTTCTCATACTCTGGAACAAAATCCCAGTCCATGTTAGGCAGAGCCCCTCACTGACTCTCTTCAAGAGAAATCTTGACGAGTGGATGGGAGATCATAGGTTTACCCCGGGGGTCACCCCTGTATCGTTACTTAACAGAGGCACAGTAAACTAATTTTAATAAGTAAGGGGGTCTTCAATGTGTCACTACTAGACAAAGGCACAGTATTATAAATTTATTCTATACACCTTAGTACCACTACATGGGGTGGCGAAAGCCACATCTCTAGGGCTAGGCTTGCAAATGCCTCAGGGCAGATAGCCTAGTACTAAACTATGAAACTATGAATTCAGCAAAATCAGTTTCAGCGGCTGTCACTTCTTCTGAAAACAAGCATTCGTCAACAGCAAAAATAGTGTTATACTAAAGCTGAACTCTAATATGGCGTAAAGATGCTTGGTCATTGGAATATGGAGGTATGAGGCAGCTTGCAAGTGCAGATAAGGTTAAGTATGAGCCGGTCATCATGTACAAACTGAAGAAATAATATTTTAGTGCATTCAAATTATAATATTATACAAGGTTTATGGGTGGTAGGCAATACATTTTGTCTGTCTTGATTCAGTTTTCACATTCCTGCCTATTTATGGTACTAAATCTAAAACTTAGTAAAGCTGGTCACTGAACAGTGCATCATATTCCAAACACAAACTTTATGCCTACTCTGTTAATATGGAGGGTTACGGCAGAACTGCAACACTGTTTGCTTCCAGACAGTGGTTTGTATCACACAAACGTGATTCACAGTTGCTTAAGTTTTTCACTCTTCATTTATTCAGTTGCCCTTTCTTTTTTCCTCAGCACACAAGCACGATTTTACTCATATGCCTGCTTAACAGATCATCCAAGCTCACATCTTCTGATCGAATGAGTGAGCAGGATAGCTTTACAATGGCTTTCAATAATCACTCTTTCTCCAAGATGCAGTAATCCCAAAGTGGTGTTAATCTAAAGTCAGTATTAGAACATCCTGCAGTTAATTACAGGGAGGGAGAATCCCTAAATAGATAGGCACCTTTTCCTTTAATAATTTCAATCAATGTATTTTTATTTATTTCTAACTCCCCATCTTCTTGTTATGAAAACACTGGAACTTGTTATGAGGAGCCAGGTGATTTAATTGCACATCTACCAACGTTGCATATATAGCTTCCTGTATTACATTTTATGTTAGAAAAGCAACCGCATCTCTAAATGGAAGGCTTTATGAACATAATTATTCCATTAATAAAAAAGACAAATGGAATGTTCTTTTTATACATTCAGTTGTGGGTACTGATTGTATTCTATGTTTCGGATATTTTTAAAGTTGATTTGAGAGGTGGCAACTTAATGACTGCACTTTAAATGAATATGAATAGCAGGTTTTGTTTACTGGTAATGTAGGTAATCCAAGGAAGGGCTTAAATGATCATTTAAACTTTAAGGTAGTTTTAAAGAAACACCTGCTAAAACATTTATTGGGTGGGCAGTTTTTTTATAATGTTACTTAATCTGTTTCTTTGTATTGATGTAATTATTTGAAGAAATTTCTGTTAATTTGAAAAGATGAAAACACTAACCCAGCTTTTTTTTTTAGTTGTCTTAACAGTCCCAACAGTCCTGTAACAGTTATGTCTGTTAGTAAAATGATTATGCTAATCAGTGTTGTTTTTATGAAACAATGTTATTATGCAATTCTGCCTTGCAATTTTCATGTTCTAATATTCTTTGGTGTTACTTTACTGAGTTATTGTATTTTGTTACCATGTCACATAGCAGCACTTGTCTTCTGGGTTGTGAATCTCTGATGACATAGTTGTTCTTAATTTTAAGCATGAGAAAGGACCTCAGTATCCATGTTCATAGGTAGGTCCATAAGTGTGTACTAGGCTAATGGCCCTGGAGCCTTTACAAGCCTAGCCCATAGAAGTGCCCTGGCATTGTGCCACCCAACGGTGGTTCCCAATGCCTCTATCAAGTAGACCCACTGGAGTAATCCCCGGGGTGAACTTTCTATTTCACATCCACTCATCGAGATTTCTCCTGAAGAGGGCCAGTGAGGTGCTCTGCTTGACATGTATGTGAAGTCTATTCCATAGCATGGGCAGTCTCTGGGTTATGAACCTGTCCCTCCAGCATGTTCTGTTGATTGTGGTAATGAGGTTGAGGTCTCTGGAGCATGTGGTGCGGAGGGATTGGGATTTCTTTAGATGTAGCATTTCTAACAGAACTGGGTCAGACATGGCTTTGTAAGTCAAGCCAAGATCATCTCTAAGTAGGCGATATGAGACAGAGAATAGCTGGAGTTTTTTTGAGTCTGTCCATGTAGGAAATGTGTTTAAGGCCTAGGATCTGCTTTGTGAGGTACTTTTGTGGCCTTTCCAGCTGTTGCATGTGTCTAGTGACGTACACGCCAAATGGGGCATTATACTTGATGATTGGCCTAATGAAGGAAGAGTAGCGGGAGACAATGACCTCTTTCTTCCTGGATGCAAAACCCTTGGTAATGAGATGTGCCATATAGAAGGACTTTCTGACCACAGTGGCAATGTGGTGGTCGAAGGAGAGGTTGCTGTCAACCTACATCCCCAGATCTCTTATAACGCCTTCAGTGTTCATTGGGCTCCCATTGATGTGGTAATTAGTGGGAACTTAGTTTTTTCCAAAGGGGATGACGACGTATTTTTTGGCATTCAGCTTAAGGCCATGGTTTTGACACCAGTCATTGGTCTCAGTGAGGCCTTTCTGTAGGATGTCTACATCACTTGGGGAATTAATAATGGCTCCCAGCTTGCAGTTGTCTGTGAACTTGGTCAGCCAGAGTCCCTCCGTGTTGGCCTGGACTTCTGAGAAGTAGATGCCAAACAGGAGAGGACCCAGGACCGATCCCCATGTGCTCAAGCAGTCATTTAGAAGTCATGAGAAATAAAAAAAAACATGAACTACATCATTAAAGACAGTAATATAAGACATGAAAAAGATATCTGAAAAATCTGTATAAGAGTTGGAAACCAAACTAAGGCTGAGAGTTATAGACCGATGAATATTGTCAGTCTACTGGACAAAGAAAGGAAGAAATCATACCAACACAAATTATCGCCATGCTACAGAATTATATCTTCTACATAGAATGACATTAGACCTGGTCACTTCATCAATATAACCACAGCAGGACTGATGACATCACTTGCAGTGTAGATCAAGGATACTGCAAAACAGTAATATCTCTTGAGCTACCTGAGGCCTTCAGCCTGGCGATTTGCTACTTATACCAAGCCTACAGTCAGTGAGGTCCATAATTATCAATACTGATGCAGAAGTGGTCTATGTCCACAAACTCTGTCAGTCATGATACAGAGCAGATGTTCATCAAGCTGTGATATAAAGGTAGATGTTCCCCAGGACTTCCTCACACAACACCTACATATTTACCTGTAAGGTGAGTTATAGCACCCACTATGAACTAAAAGTATGTTTCCCCTCAGGACTTTCTCCCCAGGTCACTGCTTTTCTCTACGGTTATCCATAAGATAATTAATTACAATGATACAGCACACAGGTGATTCCAGAAGCCTATGATACAAATGTTGGTGACCCCCAGGACTCTTTACCAGGCCATGTCCCTTGTCCAAAGTTACCAGCATGATTAGTAATAACACCAGTGATATTTATCTGACACACTGCTTGTCCTTCCACCCTGTTTGATGCTCTGTAAACCCCCCAACTCACCCAAGTTTTGATAACGTGTCTCTGTTAACATCACAGCAGACTGTTACTGCATGTGGCCAAAGCCAAGGTTATGCTGTTTGGCACATAATTCCAGGCTGCAGAATGTAATCCAGCTCAACCTGTCTCTGACTGTTCCAAAGGGCCCCATTCCATTGTACCGGAATACGAGAACCTGCACATTCTTATAAAGACAAATAGTGTCTACCTAAAATGATGCACATACCATGGGAAAGCAGGTCAGCTAAAAGCCGGAGGCAGTCTATAGGAAAAAAAAAACACCATATGACACCCAAAGCAGAAGTCACCATAGCACCCAGCATGGTAACCCTTACACTGCTTGTTGGTTCAGTAATGCTCACTAACACATTTAACAATTTTATCACAGAGCTGAAAAAGCATTTAACAGAGGGGCCAAGTGACTGCATTTTTGTGGCCATGTGACTGTATTTGACTGTCTGTATCTGCTAGGCCTGAGTGTACAATCTTATATCTGTTTATACTATTCACAGGCATTAGTTAACATTATACTTTTTTTACTTTCCTATATTGCTTTCCAGATGTGCTTTTTTATTTCTTTTCTTTTTGTACCCAGCGTAAGTAATACTAGTCGAGCTTTCTCCCCAGGTCCTCTCTGAAAAGCAGAACTTCCCAGTATGACTAACCTAGTTCACAATGCATTAAAATAAAATGTATTTATTTATTGACATTTGATTACTGGGAAAGTCCGACTGGGTAGTTGCCCATTTTCAATGGAGGCCCAGCAGAGCCAGATCAATGTCATATGGAGCCCTAGAAAGGACACTGGATTGGGGCCCCCTGGTCATGTGACATCACAACCTCATTGTACCCCCGCCCCCATCATTCACAGTTCTTGCTTGCTGCATTCAGTCTCTCCAGTTCATTTCACCATACAAATTTTACAGTTTAACTTTACAAGATTTTGCTGTTAGCATGCATTTTCTAAAGGATATGTACAGCCTTATTGTTTACTAGCATTATATTCTCAGTGATTTGCCAGATATGAGCAGCACAGACCTAAAATATGGGACAAAAAATCTGGACATTCTGTCCAAACCTCAACAGCTAGGAAAGGTATATGATTCCTGTCTCGACCTTTTAGCACAACTGCACAAGACAAAAAAATAAGATGTCGTTTCCCCCAACTCTCAAAAATGTCTGATGATGGTAAAGTAGTAATCACATGACATGCTACAAATACTGGTAAAAATGTGCTTTTACTCTACACCGTAGCTCTAAACCAATCAGAGACAAGTCTCAAAACAATTATGGACAAATACAGAAATAATCAGAAACAATCTTTGACAATCATGGGCACTCTAAAAACATAAATATTATTAAATCGAATC
>NC_056744.1:1827025253-1827122753 GCF_019279795.1 Protopterus annectens
GGTACTTGTTCATAGTTAGGGATATAGTTTATTAAAGAGGTGTCACGTATGAACAGGTGCTTGTTCATAGTTAGGGATATAGTTTAGTAAGGAGGTGTCAGGTATGAACAAGTACTTGTTCATAGTTAGGGATATAGTTTAGTAAAGAGGTGTCACGTATGAACAGGTGCTTGTTCATAGTTAGGGACATAGTTTAGTAAGGAGGTGTCATGTATGAATAGGTACTTGTTCATAGTTAGGGATATAGTTTAGTAAGGAGGTGTCAGGTATGAATAGGTACCTGTCCATTAGTAGGGATATCGTTTAGTAAGGGGGTGTCAGGTATGAAAAGGTACTTGTTCATAGTTAGGGATATAGTTTAGTAAGGAGGTGTCAGGTATGAACAGGTACTTGTTCATAGTTAGGGATATAGTTTAGTAAGGAGGTGTCAGGTATGAACAGGTACTTGTTCATAGTTAGGGATATAGTTTAGTAAGGAGGTGTCAGGTATGAATAGGTACTTGTTCATAGTTAGAGATATAGTTTAGTAAGAAGGTGTACTTGTTCCTAGTTAGGGATATGGATTAGTAAGGAGGTTTGAGGTATGAGCAGGTACTTGTTCATGGTTAGATATATAGTTTAGTAAGGAGGTGTCAGGTATGAACAGGTACTTGTTCCTAGTTAGGGACATAGTTTAGTAAGGAGGTGTCAGGTATGAACAGGTACTTGTTCATAGTTAGGGATATAGTTTAGTAAGGAGGTGCCAGGTATGAATAGGTACCTGTCCATGGTTAGGGATATAGTTTAGTAAGGAGGTGTCAGGTATGAACAGGTACTTGTTCACAGTTAGGGATATAGTTTAGTAAGGAGGTGTCAGGTATGAATAGGTACATGTCCATAGTTAGGGATATAGTTTAGTATGGAGGTGTCAGGTATGAATAGGTACCTGTCCATAGTTAGGGATATAGTTTAGTAAGGAGGTGTCAGGTATGAACAGGTGCTTGTTCATAGTTAGGGATATAGTTTAGTAAGTAGGTGTCAGGTATGAACAAGTACTTGTTCATAGTTAGGGATATAGTTTAGTAAAGAGGTGTCACGCATGAACAGGTGCTTGTTCATAGTTAGGGACATAGTTTAGTAAGGAGGTGTCATGTATGAATAGGTACTTGTTCATAGTTAGGGATATAGTTTAGTAAGGAGGTGTCAGGTATGAATAGGTACCTGTCCATTAGTAGGGATATCGTTTAGTAAGGGGGTGTCAGGTATGAAAAGGTACTTGTTCATAGTTAGGGATATAGTTTAGTAAGGAGGTGTCAGGTATGAACAGGTACTTGTTCATAGTTAGGGATATAGTTTAGTAAGGAGGTGTCAGGTATGAACAGGTACTTGTTCATAGTTAGGGATATAGTTTAGTAAGGAGGTGTCAGGTATGAATAGGTACTTGTTCATAGTTAGAGATATAGTTTAGTAAGAAGGTGTACTTGTTCCTAGTTAGGGATATGGATTAGTAAGGAGGTTTGAGGTATGAACAGGTACTTGTTCATGGTTAGGTATATAGTTTAGTAAGGAGGTGTCAGGTATGAACAGGTACTTGTTCGTAGTTAGGGATATAGTTTAGTAAGGAGGTGTCAGGTATGAACAGGTACTTGTTCCTAGTTAGGGACATAGTTTAGTAAGGAGGTGTCAGGTATGAACAGGTACTTGTTCATAGTTAGGGATATAGTTTAGTAAGGAGGTGCCTGGTATGAATAGGTACCTGTCCATGGTTAGGGATATAGTTTAGTAAGGAGGTGTCAGGTATGAACAGGTACTTGTTCACAGTTAGGGATATAGTTTAGTAAGGAGGTGTCAGGTATGAATAGGTACACGTCCATAGTTAGGGATATAGTTTAGTATGGAGGTGTCAGGTATGAATAGGTACCTGTCCATAGTTAGGGATATAGTTTAGTAAGGAGGTGTCAGGTATGAACAGGTGCTTGTTCATAGTTAGGGATATAGTTTAGTAAGGAGGTGTCAGGTATGAACAAGTACTTGTTCATAGTTAGGGATATAGTTTAGTAAAGAGGTGTCACGCATGAACAGGTGCTTGTTCATAGTTAGGGACATAGTTTAGTAAGGAGGTGTCATGTATGAATAGGTACTTGTTCATAGTTAGGGATATAGTTTAGTAAGGAGGTGTCAGGTATGAATAGGTACCTGTCCATTAGTAGGGATATCGTTTAGTAAGGGGGTGTCAGGTATGAAAAGGTACTTGTTCATAGTTAGGGATATAGTTTAGTAAGGAGGTGTCAGGTATGAACAGGTACTTGTTCATAGTTAGGGATATAGTTTAGTAAGGAGGTGTCAGGTATGAACAGGTACTTGTTCATAGTTAGGGATATAGTTTAGTAAGGAGGTGTCAGGTATGAATAGGTACTTGTTCATAGTTAGAGATATAGTTTAGTAAGAAGGTGTACTTGTTCCTAGTTAGGGATATGGATTAGTAAGGAGGTTTGAGGTATGAACAGGTACTTGTTCATGGTTAGGTATATAGTTTAGTAAGGAGGTGTCAGGTATGAACAGGTACTTGTTCGTAGTTAGGGATATAGTTTAGTAAGGAGGTGTCAGGTATGAACAGGTACTTGTTCCTAGTTAGGGACATAGTTTAGTAAGGAGGTGTCAGGTATGAACAGGTACTTGTTCATAGTTAGGGATATAGTTTAGTAAGGAGGTGCCAGGTATGAATAGGTACCTGTCCATGGTTAGGGATATAGTTTAGTAAGGAGGTGTCAGGTATGAACAGGTACTTGTTCACAGTTAGGGATATAGTTTAGTAAGGAGGTGTCAGGTATGAATAGGTACATGTCCATAGTTAGGGATATAGTTTAGTATGGAGGTGTCAGGTATGAATAGGTACCTGTCCATAGTTAGGGATATAGTTTAGTAAGGAGGTGTCAGGTATGAACAGGTGCTTGTTCATAGTTAGGGATATAGTTTAGTAAGGAGGTGTCAGGTATGAACAAGTACTTGTTCATAGTTAGGGATATAGTTTAGTAAAGAGGTGTCACGTATGAACAGGTGCTTGTTCATAGTTAGGGACATAGTTTAGTAAGGAGGTGTCATGTATGAATAGGTACTTGTTCATAGTTAGGGATATAGTTTAGTAAGGAGGTGTCAGGTATGAATAGGTACCTGTCCATTAGTAGGGATATCGTTTAGTAAGGGGGTGTCAGGTATGAAAAGGTACTTGTTCATAGTTAGGGATATAGTTTAGTAAGGAGGTGTCAGGTATGAACAGGTACTTGTTCATAGTTAGGGATATAGTTTAGTAAGGAGGTGTCAGGTATGAACAGGTACTTGTTCATAGTTAGGGATATAGTTTAGTAAGGAGGTGTCAGGTATGAATAGGTACTTGTTCATAGTTAGAGATATAGTTTAGTAAGAAGGTGTACTTGTTCCTAGTTAGGGATATGGATTAGTAAGGAGGTTTGAGGTATGAACAGGTACTTGTTCGTAGTTAGGGATATAGTTTAGTAAGGAGGTGTCAGGTATGAACAGGTACTTGTTCCTAGTTAGGGACATAGTTTAGTAAGGAGGTGTCAGATATGAACAGGTACTTGTTCATAGTTAGGGATATAGTTTAGTAAGGAGGTGCCAGGTATGAATAGGTACCTGTCCATAGTTAGGGATATAGTTTAGTAAGGAGGTGTCAGGTATGAACAGGTACTTGTTCACAGTTAGGGATATAGTTTAGTAAGGAGGTGTCAGGTATGAATAGGTACCTGTCCATAGTTAGGGATATAGTTTAGTAAGGAGGTGTCAGGTATGAACAGGTACTTGTTCACAGTTAGGGATATAGTTTAGTAAGGAGGTGTCAGGTATGAATAGGTACATGTCCATAGTTAGGGATATAGTTTAGTATGGAGGTGTCAGGTATGAATAGGTACCTGTCCATAGTTAGGGATATAGTTTAGTAAGGAGGTGTCAGGTATGAATAGGTACTTGTTCATAGTTAGGGATATAGTTTAGTAAGGAGGTGTCAGGTATGAATAGGTACTTGTTCATAGTTAGGGATATAGTTTAGTAAGAAGGTGTCAGGTATGAACAGGTACTTGTTCATGGTTAGGTATATACTTTAGTAAGGAGATGTCAGGTATGAACTGATACTTGTTCCTAGTTAGGGACATAGTTTAGTAAGAAGGTATCAGGTATGAACAGGTACTTGTTCCTAGTTAGGGATATAGTTTAGTAAGGAGGTGTGAGGTATGGACAGGTACTTGTTCATAGTTAGGGACATAGTTTACTAAGGTGGTGTCAGTTAAGAACTGGTACTTTTTCATAGTTAGGGATATAGTTTAGTAAGCAGGTGTGAGGTATGAATAGGTACCTGTCCATAGTTAGGGATATAGTTTAGTAAGGAGGTGTAAGGTAAGAATAGCTACCTGTCCATTATTAGGGGTATAGTTTAGTAAGGAGGTGTCAGGGATGAACAGGTACTTGTTCATGGTTAGGGATATAGTTTAGTAAAGAGGTGTGAGGTATGAACAGGTACTTGTTCATGGTTAGAGATTTAGTTTAGTAAGAAGTTGTCAGGTATGAACAGGTACTTGTTCCTAGTTTGGGATATAGTTTAGTAAGGAGGTGTGACGTATGAATAGGTACCTGTCCATAGTTAGGGATATAGTTTAGTAAGGAGGTGTCAGGTAAGAATAGCTACCTGTCCATAATTAGGGATATAGTTTAGTAAGGAGGTGTCAGGGATGAACAGGTACTTGTTCATGGTATGGATGTAGTTTAATAATGAGGTGTCAGGTATCAACTGGTACTTATTCATAGTTAGGGATATAGTTTAGTAAGGAGGTGTGAGGTATGAACAAGTACTTGTTCATAGTTAGGGATATAGTTTAGTAAGAAGGTGTCAGGTATGAACAAGTACTTGTTCATAGTTAGGGATATAGTTTAGTAAGGAGGTGTCAGGTATGAACAGGTACTTTTTCATAGTTAGGGATATAGTTTAGTAAGGAAGTGTCAGTTATGAACAGGTACTTGTTCATAGTTAGGGATATAGTTTAGTATAGAGGAGTGAGGTATGAACAGGTACTTGTTCATAGTTAGGGATATAGTTTAGTAAGGAAGTGTCAGGTATGAATAGGTATTTGTTCATAGTTAGGGATATAATTTAGTAAGGAGGTGTCAGGTATGAACAGGTACTTGTTCATAGTTAGGGATATAGTTTAGTATGGAGGTGTCATGTATGAATAGGTATTTGTTCATAGTTAGGGGTATAGTTTAGTAAGGAGGTGTCAGGTATGAACAGATACTTGTTCATAGTCAGGGACATAGTTTAGTAAGGAAGTGTCAGGTATGAATAGGTACCTGTCCATATTTAGGGATATAGTTTAGTAAGAAAGTATATGGTATGAACAGGTACTTGTTCATGGCTAGGGATATAGTTTAGTAAGAAGGTGTCAGGTATGAACAAGTACTTGTTCATAGTTAGGGATATAGTTTAGTAAGGAGGTTTCAGGTATGAACAGGTACTTTTTCATAGTTAGGGATATAGTTTAGTAAGGAAGTGTCAGTTATGAACAGGTACTTGTTCATAGTTAGGGATATAGTTTAGTATGGAGGAGTGAGGTATGAACAGGTACTTGTTCATAGTTAGGGATATAGTTTAGTAAGGAAGTGTCAGGTATGAATAGGTATTTATTCATAGTTAGGGATATAATTTAGTAAGGAGGTGCCAGGTATGAAGAGGTACTTGTTCATAGTTAGGGATATAGTTTAGTATGGAGGTGTCATGTATGAATATGTATTTGTTCATAGTTAGGGATATAGTTTAGTAAGGAGGTGTCAGGTATGAACAGGTACTTGTTCATAGTCGGGGACGTATTTTAGTAAGGAAGTGTCAGGTATAAATAGGTACCTGTCCATATTTAGGGATATAGTTTAGTAAGAAAGTATAAGGTATGAACAGGTACTTGTTCATGGCTAGGGATATAGTTTAGTAAGGAGGTGTCAGGTATGAATAGGTACCTATCCATAGCTAGGGATATAGTTTAGTAAGGAGGTGTCAGGTACGAATAGATACCTGTCCATAATTAGGGATATAGTTTAGTGAGTGTGAGGTATGAACAGGTACCTATCCATAGTTAGGGACATAGTTTAGTAAAGAGGTGTCAGGTATGGATAGGTACCTGTCTATAGTTAGGGATATAGTTTAGTAAGGAGGTGTGAGGTATGAACAGGTACTTGTTCATGGTTAGAGATATAGTTTAGTAAGGAGGTGTCAGGTATGAACAGGAACTTGTTCCTAGTTTGGGATATAGTTTAGTAAGGAGGTGTGAGGTATGAATAGGTACTTGTTCATAGTTAGGGATATAGTTTAGTAAGGAGGTGTCAGGTATGAATAAGTACCTATCCATAATTAAGGATATTGTTTAGTAAGGGGGTGTGAGGTATGAACAGGTACTTATTCATGGTTAGGGATATAGTTTAGTAAGGAGGTGTGAGGTATGAGCAGGTACTTGTTCATAGTTAGAGATATAGTTTAGTAAGGAGGTGGCAGGTATGAACAGGTACCTGTCCATAATTAGGGATATAGTTTAGTAAGGGGGTATGAGGTATGAACAGGTACCTGTCCATAATTAGGGATATAGTTTAGTAAGGTGGTGTGAGTTATGAACAAGCACTTGTTCATAGTTAGGCATATAGTTTAGTAAGGAAGTGTCAGGTATGAACAAGTACTTTTTCATAGTTAGGGATATAGTTTACTAAGGAGGTGTCAGGTATGAATAGGTACCTGTCCATAATTAGGGATATAGTTTAGTAAGGAGGTGTCATGTATGAACAGGTACTTGTTCATAGTTAGCGATATAGTTTAGTAAGGAGGTGACAGGTATGAACAGGTCCTTGTTCATAGTTTGGGATATAGTTTAGTAAGGAGGTGACAGGTATGAACAGGTACTTTTTGATAGTTAGGGATATAGTTTAGTAAGTAGGTGTCAGGTATGAATAGGTACCTGTCCATAATTAGGGATATAGTTTGGTAAGGAGGTGTCAGGTATGAATCGGTACCTGTCCATAATTAGGGATATAATTTAGTAAGGAGGTGTCAGGTAAGAACAGGTACTTGTTCATAGTTAGGGATATAGTTTAGTAAGGAGATGACAGGTATGAACAGGTACTTGTTCATAGTTAGAGATATAACTTAGTAAGCAGGTGTGAGATATGAATATGTACCTGTCCATAGTTAGGGATATAGTTTAATAAGAAAGTGTCAGGTATGAAGAGGTACTTGTTCATAGTTAGGGATATAGTTTAGTAAGGAGGTGTCAGGTATGAATAGGTACCTGTCCATAGTTAGGGATATAGTTTAGTAAGGAGGTGTCAGGTATAAACTGGCACTTGTTCATAGTTAGGGATATAGTTTAGTAAGCATGTATAAGGTATGATCAGGTACGTGTTCATATTTAGGGATATAATTTAGTAAGGAGTTGTCATGTATGAACAGGCACTTGTTCATAGTTAGGGATATAGTTTAGTAAGGAGGTGTCAGGTATGAATAGGTACCTGTCCATAGTTAGGGATATAGTTTAGTAAGGAGGTGTCAGGTATAAACTGGTACTTGTTCATAGTTAGGGATATAGTTTAGTAAGCATGTATAAGGTATGATCAGGTACTTTTAATATTTAGGGATATAATTTAGTAAGGAGGTGTCAGGTATGAACAGGTACTTGTTCATCGTTAGGGATATAGTTTAGTATGGAGGTGTCAGGTATGAATAGGTACTTGTTCATAGTTAGAGATATAGTTTAGTAAGAAGGTGTACTTGTTCCTAGTTAGGGATATGGATTAGTAAGGAGGTTTGAGGTGTGAACAGGTACTTGTTCACAGTTAGGGATATAGTTTAGTAAGGAGGTGTCAGGTATGAATAGGTACTTGTTCATGGTTATGTATATAGTTTAGTAAGGAGGTGTCAGGTATGAACAGGTACTTGTTCCTAGTTAGGGACATAGTTTAGTAAGGAGGTGTCAGGTATGAACAGGTACTTGTTCATAGTTAGGGATATAGTTTAGTAAGGAGGTGCCAGGTATGAATAGGTACCTGCCCATAGTTAGGGATATTGTTTAGTAAGGAGGTGTCAGGTATGAACAGGTACTTGTTCACAGTTAGGGATATAGTTTAGTAAGGAGGTGTCAGGTATGAATATGTACTTTTTCATAGTTAGGGATATAGTTTAGTATGGAGGTGTCAGGTATGAATAGGTACCTGTCCATAGTAGGGATATAGTTTAGTAAGGAGGTGTCAGGTATGAACAGGTACTTGTTCATAGTTAGGGATATAGTTTAGTAAGGAGGTGTCAGGTATGAATAGGTACATGTCCATAGTTAGGGTTATAGTTTAGTATGGAGGTGTCAGGTATGAATAGGCACCTGTCCATAGTTAGGGATATAGTTTAGTAAGGAGGTGTCAGGTATGAATAGGTACTTGTTCATAGTTAGGGATATAGTTTAGTAAGAAGGTGTCAGGTATGAACAGGTACTTGTTCATAATTAGGGATATGGTTTAGTAAGGAGGTGTGAGGTATGAACAGGTACTTGTTCATGGTTAGGTATATACTTTAGTAAGGAGATGTCAGGTATGAACTGGTACTTGTTCCTAGTTAGGGACATAGTTTAGTAAGAAGGTGTCAGGTATGAACAGGTACTTGTTCCTAGTTAGGGATATAGTTTAGTAAGGAGGTGTGAGGTATTAATAGGTACCTGTCCATAGTTAGGGACATAGTTTACTAAGGTGGTGTCCGTTATGAACTGGTACTTTTTCATAGTTAGGGATATAGTTTAGTAAGAAGGTGTCAGGTATGAACAGGTACTTGTTCATGGTTAGGGATATAGTTTAGTAAGAAGGTGTCAGGTATGAACAGGTACTTGTTCCTAGTTTGGGATATAGTTTAGTAAGGAGGTGTGAGGTATTAATAGGTACCTGTCCATAGTTAGGGATATAGTTTAGTAAGGAGGTGTAAGGTAAGAATAGCTACCTGTCCATTATTAGGGGTATAGTTTAGTAAGGAGGTGTCAGGGATGAACAGGTACTTGTTCATGGTTAGGGATATAGTTTAGTAAAGAGGTGTGAGGTATGAACAGGTACTTGTTCCTAGTTTGGGATATAGTTTAGTAAGGAGGTGTGACGTATGAATAGCTACCTGTCCATTATTAGGGGTATAGTTTAGTAAGGAGGTGTCAGGGATGAACAGGTACTTGTTCATGGTTAGGGATATAGTTTAGTAAGAAGGTGCCAGGTATGAACAGGTACTTGTTCCTAGTTTGGGATATAGTTTAGTAAGGAGGTGTGACGTATGAATAGGTACCTGTCCATAGTTAGGGATATAGTTTAGTAAGGAGGTGTCAGGGATGAACAGGTACTTGTTCATGGTAGGGATGTAGTTTAATAATGAGGTGTCAGGTATGAACAGGTACTTATTCATAGTTAAGGATATAGTTTAGCAAGGAGGTGTGAGGTATGAACAACTGCTTGTTCATAGTTAGGGATATAGTTTAGTAAGAAGGTGTCAGGTATGAACAAGTACTTGTTCATAGTTAGGGATATAGTTTAGTAAGGAGGTGTCAGGTATGAACAGGTACTTTTTCATAGTTAGGGATATAGTTTAGTAAGGAAGTGTCAGTTATGAACAGGTACTTGTTCATAGTTAGGGATATAGTTTAGTAAGGAGGTGTCAGGTATGAACAGGTACTTGTTCATAGTTAGTGATATAGTTTAATAAGGAGGTGTCAGGTATGAACAGGTACTTGTTCATAGTTAGGGACATAGTTTAGTAAGGAGGTGTCAGGTATGAACAGGTACTTGTTCATGGTTAGGGATATAGTTTAGTAAGGAGGTGTCAGGTACGAACAGGTACTTGTTCATAGTTAGGGACATAGTTTAGTAAGGAGGTGTCATGTATGAATAGGTACTTGTTCATAGTTAGGGATATAGTTTAGTAAGGAGGTGTCAGGTATGAATAAGTACCTATCCATAATTAAGGATATTGTTTAGTAAGGGGGTGTGAGGTATGAACAGGTACTTATTCATGGTTAGGGATATAGTTTAGTAAGGAGGTGTGAGGTATGAGCAGGTACTTGTTCATAGTTAGAGATATAGTTTAGTAAGGAGGTGGCAGGTATGAACAGGTACCTGTCCATAATTAGGGATATAGTTTAGTAAGGGGGTATGAGGTATGAACAGGTACCTGTCCATAATTAGGGATATAGTTTAGTAAGGTGGTGTGAGGTATGAACAAGCACTTGTTCATAGTTAGGCATATAGTTTAGTAAGGAAGTGTCAGGTATGAACAAGTACTTTTTCATAGTTAGGGATATAGTTTACTAAGGAGGTGTCAGGTATGAATAGGTACCTGTCCATAATTAGGGATATAGTTTAGTAAGGAGGTGTCATGTATGAACAGGTACTTGTTCATAGTTAGCGATATAGTTTAGTAAGGAGGTGACAGGTATGAACAGGTCCTTGTTCATAGTTAGGGATATAGTTTAGTAAGGAGGTGACAGGTATGAACAGGTACTTTTTGATAGTTAGGGATATAGTTTAGTAAGTAGGTGTCAGGTATGAATAGGTACCTGTCCATAATTAGGGATATAGTTTGGTAAGGAGGTGTCAGGTATGAATCGGTACCTGTCCATAATTAGGGATATAATTTAGTAAGGAGGTGTCAGGTAAGAACAGGTACTTGTTCATAGTTAGGGATATAACTTAGTAAGCAGGTGTGAGATATGAATATGTACCTGTCCATAGTTAGGGATATAGTTTAATAAGAAAGTGTCAGGTATGAAGAGGTACTTGTTCATAGTTAGGGATATAGTTTAGTAAGGAGGTGTCAGGTATGAATAGGTACCTGTCCATAGTTAGGGATATAGTTTAGTAAGGAGGTGTCAGGTATAAACTGGCACTTGTTCATAGTTAGGGATATAGTTTAGTAAGCATGTATAAGGTATGATCAGGTACGTGTTCATATTTAGGGATATAATTTAGTAAGGAGTTGTCAGGTATGAACAGGCACTTGTTCATAGTTAGGGATATAGTTTAGTAAGGAGGTGTCAGGTATGAATAGGTACCTGTCCATAGTTAGAGATATAGTTTAGTAAGGAGGTGTCAGGTATAAACTGGTACTTGTTCATAGTTAGGGATATAGTTTAGTAAGCATGTATAAGGTATGATCAGGTACTTTTAATATTTAGGGATATAATTTAGTAAGGAGGTGTCAGGTATGAACAGGTACTTGTTCATCATTAGGGATATAGTTTAGTATGGAGGTGTCAGGTATGAATAGGTACTTGTTCATAGTTAGAGATATAGTTTAGTAAGAAGTTGTACTTGTTCCTAGTTAGGGATATGGATTAGTAAGGAGGTTTGAGGTGTGAACAGGTACTTGTTCACAGTTAGGGATATAGTTTAGTAAGGAGGTGTCAGGTATGAATAGGTACTTGTTCATGGTTATGTATATAGTTTAGTAAGGAGGTGTCAGGTATGAACAGGTACTTGTTCCTAGTTAGGGACATAGTTTAGTAAGGAGGTGTCAGGTATGAACAGGTACTTGTTCATAGTTAGGGATATAGTTTGGTAAGGAGGTGCCAGGTATGAATAGGTACCTGCCCATAGTTAGGGATATTGTTTAGTAAGGAGGTGTCAGGTATGAACAGGTACTTGTTCACAGTTAGGGATATAGTTTAGTAAGGAGGTGTCAGGTATGAATATGTACTTTTTCATAGTTAGGGATATAGTTTAGTATGGAGGTGTCAGGTATGAATAGGTGCCTGTCCATAGTAGGGATATAGTTTAGTAAGGAGGTGTCAGGTATGAACAGGTACTTGTTCATAGTTAGGGATATAGTTTAGTAAGGAGGTGTCAGGTATGAATAGGTACATGTCCATAGTTAGGGATATAGTTTAGTATGGAGGTGTCAGGTATGAATAGGCACCTGTCCATAGTTAGGGATATAGTTTAGTAAGGAGGTGTCAGGTATGAACAGGTACTTGTTCATAATTAGGGATATGGTTTAGTAAGGAGGTGTGAGGTATGAACAGGTACTTGTTCATGGTTAGGTATATACTTTAGTAAGGAGATGTCAGGTATGAACTGGTACTTGTTCCTAGTTAGGGACATAGTTTAGTAAGAAGGTGTCAGGTATGAACAGGTACTTGTTCCTAGTCAGGGATATAGTTTAGTAAGGAGGTGTGAGGTATGGACAGGTACTTGTTCATAGTTAGGGACATAGTTTACTAAGGTGGTGTCCGTTATGAACTGGTACTTTTTCATAGTTAGGGATATAGTTTAGTAAGAAGGTGTCAGGTATGAACAGGTACTTGTTCATGGTTAGGGATATAGTTTAGTAAGAAGGTGTCAGGTATGAACAGGTACTTGTTCCTAGTTTGGGATATAGTTTAGTAAGGAGGTGTGAGGTATTAATAGGTACCTGTCCATAGTTAGGGATATAGTTTAGTAAGGAGGTGTAAGGTAAGAATAGCTACCTGTCCATTATTAGGGGTATAGTTTAGTAAGGAGGTGTCAGGGATGAACAGGTACTTGTTCATGGTTAGGGATATAGTTTAGTAAAGAGGTGTGAGGTATGAACAGGTACTTGTTCATGGTTAGAGATTTAGTTTAGTAAGAAGGTGCCAGGTATGAACAGGTACTTGTTCCTAGTTTGGGATATAGTTTAGTAAGGAGGTGTGACGTATGAATAGGTACCTGTCCATAGTTAGGGATATAGTTTATTAAGGAGGTGTCAGGTAAGAATAGCTACCTGTCCATAATTAGGGATATAGTTTAGTAAGGAGGTGTCAGGGATGAACAGGTACTTGTTCATGGTAGGGATGTAGTTTAATAATGAGGTGTCAGGTATGAACAGGTACTTATTCATAGTTAAGGATATAGTTTAGCAAGGAGGTGTGAGGTATGAACAACTGCTTGTTCATAGTTAGGGATATAGTTTAGTAAGAAGGTGTCAGGTATGAACAAGTACTTGTTCATAGTTAGGGATATAGTTTAGTAAGGAGGTGTCAGGTATGAACAGGTACTTTTTCATAGTTAGGGATATAGTTTAGTAAGGAAGTGTCAGTTATGAACAGGTACTTGTTCATAGTTAGAGATATAGTTTAGTATGGAGGTGTCATGTATGAATAGGTATTTGTTCATAGTTAGGGATATAGTTTAGTAAGGAGGTGTCAGGTATGAACAGGTACTTGTTCATAGTCAGGGACATAGTTTAGTAAGGAAGTGTCAGGTATGAATTGGTACCTGTCCATATTTAGGGATATAGTTTAGTAAGAAAGTCTAAGGTATGAACAGGTACTTGTTCATTGCTAGGGATAAAGTTTAGTAAGAAGGTGTCAGGTATGAACAAGTACTTGTTCATAGTTAGGGATATAGTTTAGTAAGGAGTTGTCAGGTATGAACAGGTACTTTTTCATAGTTAGGGATATAGTTTAGTAAGGAACTGTCAGTTATGAACAGGTACTTGTTCGTAGTTAGGGATGTAGTTTAGTATGGAGGAGTGAGGTATGAACAGGTACTTGTTCATAGTTAAGGATATAGTTTAGTAAGGAAGTGTCAGGTATGAGTAGGTATTTGTTCATAGTTAGGGATATAATTTAGTAAGGAGGAGTCAGGTATGAAGAGGTACTTGTTCATAGTTAGGGATATAGTTTAGTATGGAGGTGTCATGTATGAATAGGTATTTGTTCATAGTTAGGGATATAGTTTAGTAAGGAGGTGTCAGGTACGAGCAGATACTTGTTCATAGTCGGGGACATAGTTTAGTAAGGAAGTGTCAGGTATGAATAGGTACCTGTCCATATTTAGGGATATAGTTTAGTAAGAAAGTATAAGGTATGAACAGGTACTTGTTCATGGCTAGGGATATAGTTTAGTAAGGAGGTGTCAGGTATGAATAGGTACCTATCCATAGTTAGGGATATAGTTTAGTAAGGAGGTGTCAGGTACGAATAGATACCTGTCCATAATTAGGGATATAGTTTAGTGAGTGTGAGGTATGAACAGGTACCTATCCATAGTTAGGGACGTAGTTTAGTAAAGAGGTGTCAGGTATGGATAGGTACCTGTCTATAGTTAGGGATATAGTTTAGTAAGGAGGTGTGAGGTATGAACAGGTACTTGTTCATGGTTAGAGATATAGTTTAGTAAGGAGGTGTCAGGTATGAGCAGGTACTTGTTCCTAGTTTGGGATATAGTTTAGTAAGGAGGTGTGAGGTATGAATAGGTACCTGTCTATAGTTAGGGATATAGTTTAGTAAGGAGGTGTCAGGTAGGAATAGCTACCTGTCCATAATTAGGGATATAGTTTAGTAAGGAGGTGTGAGGTATGAACAGGTACTTGTTCATGGTTAGGGATATAGTTTAATAATGAGGTGTCAGGTATGAACAGGTACTTGTTCATAGTCAGGGATATAGTTTAGTAAGGAGGTGTCATGTATGAATAGGTACTTGTTCATAGTTAGGGATATAGTTTAGTAAGCAGGTGTCAGGTATGAATAAGTACCTGTCCATAATTAGGGATATAGTTTAGTAAGGGGGTGTGAGGTATGAACAGGTACTTATTCATGGTTAGGGATATAGTTTAGTAAGGAGGTGTGAGGTATGAGCAGGTACTTGTTCATAGTTAGAGATATAGTTTAGTAAGGAGGTGGCAGGTATGAACACGTACCTGTCCATAATTAGGGATATAGTTTAGTAAGGGGGTATAAGGTATGAACAGGTACTTATTCATGGTTAGGGATATAGTTTAGTATAGAGGAGTGAGGTATTAACAGGTACTTGTTCATAGTTAGGGATATAGTTTAGTATGGAGGTGTCATGTATGAATAGGTATTTGTTCATAGTTAGGGATATAGTTTAGTAAGGAGGTGTCAGGTATGAACAGGTACTTGTTCATAGTCAGGGACATAGTTTAGTAAGGAAGTGTCAGGTATGAATTGGTACCTGTCCATATTTAGGGATATAGTTTAGTAAGAAAGTCTAAGGTATGAACAGGTACTTGTTCATTGCTAGGGATAAAGTTTAGTAAGAAGGTGTCAGGTATGAACAAGTACTTGTTCATAGTTAGGGATATAGTTTAGTAAGGAGTTGTCAGGTATGAACAGGTACTTTTTCATAGTTAGGGATATAGTTTAGTAAGGAACTGTCAGTTATGAACAGGTACTTGTTCGTAGTTAGGGATGTAGTTTAGTATGGAGGAGTGAGGTATGAACAGGTACTTGTTCATAGTTAAGGATATAGTTTAGTAAGGAAGTGTCAGGTATGAATAGGTATTTGTTCATAGTTAGGGATATAATTTAGTAAGGAGGAGTCAGGTATGAAGAGGTACTTGTTCATAGTTAGGGATATAGTTTAGTATGGAGGTGTCATGTATGAATAGGTATTTGTTCATAGTTAGGGATATAGTTTAGTAAGGAGGTGTCAGGTACGAGCAGGTACTTGTTCATAGTCGGGGACATAGTTTAGTAAGGAAGTGTCAGGTATGAATAGGTACCTGTCCATATTTAGGGATATAGTTTAGTAAGAAAGTATAAGGTATGAACAGGTACTTGTTCATGGCTAGGGATATAGTTTAGTAAGGAGGTGTCAGGTATGAATAGGTACCTATCCATAGTTAGGGATATAGTTTAGTAAGGAGGTGTCAGGTACGAATAGATACCTGTCCATAATTAGGGATATAGTTTAGTGAGTGTGAGGTATGAACAGGTACCTATCCATAGTTAGGGACGTAGTTTAGTAAAGAGGTGTCAGGTATGGATAGGTACCTGTCTATAGTTAGGGATATAGTTTAGTAAGGAGGTGTGAGGTATGAACAGGTACTTGTTCATGGTTAGAGATATAGTTTAGTAAGGAGGTGTCAGGTATGAGCAGGTACTTGTTCCTAGTTTGGGATATAGTTTAGTAAGGAGGTGTGAGGTATGAATAGGTACCTGTCTATAGTTAGGGATATAGTTTAGTAAGGAGGTGTCAGGTAGGAATAGCTACCTGTCCATAATTAGGGATATAGTTTAGTAAGGAGGTGTGAGGTATGAACAGGTACTTGTTCATGGTTAGGGATATAGTTTAATAATGAGGTGTCAGGTATGAACAGGTACTTGTTCATAGTCAGGGATATAGTTTAGTAAGGAGGTGTCATGTATGAATAGGTACTTGTTCATAGTTAGGGATATAGTTTAGTAAGCAGGTGTCAGGTATGAATAAGTACCTGTCCATAATTAGGGATATAGTTTAGTAAGGGGGTGTGAGGTATGAACAGGTACTTATTCATGGTTAGGGATATAGTTTAGTAAGGAGGTGTGAGGTATGAGCAGGTACTTGTTCATAGTTAGAGATATAGTTTAGTAAGGAGGTGGCAGGTATGAACAGGTACCTGTCCATAATTAGGGATATAGTTTAGTAAGGGGGTATAAGGTATGAACAGGTACTTATTCATGGTTAGGGATATAGTTTAGTAAGGTGGTGTGAGGTATGAACAAGCACTTGTTCATAGTTAGGCATATAGTTTAGTAAGGAGGTGTCAGGTATGAACAAGTACTTTTTCATAGTTAGGGATATAGTTTAGTAAGGAGGTGTCATGTATGAACAGGTACTTGTTCATAGTTAGGGATATAGTTTAGTAAGGAGGTGACAGGTATGAACAGGTCCTTGTTCATAGTTAGGGATATAGTTTAGTAAGGAGGTGTCATGTATGAACAGGTACTTGTTCATAGTTAGGGATATAGTTTAGTAAGGAGGTGTCATGTATGAACAGGTACTTGTTCACAGTTAGGGATATACTTTAGTAAGTAGGTGTCAGGTATGAATAGGTACCTGTCCATAATTAGGGATATAATTTAGTAAGGAGGTGTCAGGTATGAACAGGTTCTTGTTCATAGTTAGGGATATAGTTTAGTAAGGAGATCACAGGTATGAACAGGTACTTGTTCATAGTTAGGGATATAACTTAGTAAACAGGTGTGAGATATGAATATGTACCTGTCCATAGTCAGGGATATAGTTTAGTAAGAAAGTGTCAGGTATGAACAGGTACTTGTTCATAGTTAGGGATATAGTTTAGTAAGGAGGTGTCAGGTATGAATAGGTACCTGTCCATAGTTAGGGATATAGTTTAGTAAGGAGGTGTCAGGTATAAACTGGTACTTGTTCATAGTTAGGGATATAGTTTAGTAAGCATGTATAAGGTATGATCAGGTACTTGTTCATATTTAGGGATATAATTTAGTAAGGAGGTGTCAGGTATGAACAGGTACTTGTTCATAGTTAGCGATATAGTTTAGTAAGGAGGTGTCAGGTATAAACTGGTACTTGTTCATAGTTAGGGATATAGTTTAGTAAGCATGTATAAGGTATGATCAGGTACTTGTTCATATTTAGGGATATAATTTAGTAAGGAGGTGTCAGGTATGAACAGGTACTTGCTCATAGTTAGGGATATAGTTTAGTATGTAGGTGTCAGGTATAAACATGTACTTGTTCATAATTAGGGATATAGTTTTGTAAGGTGGTGTGAGGTATGAACAGATACTTGTCCATAGTTAGGGATATAGTTTAGTCAGGAGGTGTGAGGTATGAATAGGTACCTGCCCATAGTTAGAGATATAGTTTAGTAAGGATGTATAAGGTATGGACTGGTACTTGTTCATAGTTAGGGGTATATTTTATCCTGGGGCTGAACAAAAACAGAGCCATATTTTGGCTATGAAGTCTTTCAGAATAGCTTTAAAGCTTAAGATGGAATTTATTGACCTTATGCATATAGATTAGATGTTCCAGGCCCTTGCAAACTAGCAGATTTCATAGATTTGAGGAGAGAGAGAAGTTTTTAGTCATTGGATCATAATGATTAAGTATGATCTTAGTTGTCTAGAATAGCATTTAGTGTCGTGCAAGGAGATGGATGCTGGATAATTTTATAGGTGGTGATAGGGTAGTTCTAACCAATGTAGGCGTTTGGTGTTATACAGTGGTGGGTTGTGAAAGGGCATTTGCTGCAAATTAAACCACTTTATTATAGCATTGTTCTAGTTTGGCTTTTTGTGATACATGAATGTTAGTAAGGATGGGAGCACAATAAAGTAGTGAGGGGTGGAGGTAAGTAGTGACAACAGTAATTTTCAGTTGCGTTAGTGAGAACGTTTTTGGCTTATAAAGCAGCCTCATTTTTTTGGTGATTTTTTTAAGCAACTGTGTAAATGCAAGCATACCTCTCAACCTCTTAGCACAAGAAATCTGGACAAAGCCTAAAATAATGGGGGACAAAGGCCCAAAAAATAGGGACAGATTTGAAATATTGCTCTGATAGACATTGAAAGTTTCTAGAATAACAGCATTTATCTTAGCATGTATCTTCTTGAGGGAAAAGTCTGAAACTCAGATGTATGACATTAGTTATTTTAATCCTCGGTGATTTGCCAGTAAACTACAAATTTGATGAGGAAAATATGAGGCAAAAATATCGACATTCTGCTGAAATCTGGACAGTTGACATATATGTATGCAAGTTGAATTTATGATTATCATCCACTATCATCCCTAATAATTTGCTATGAGAAGAGACTTCAATAATTACATTATTAAGAGAGAGGATTTTAATTTTTTCATGAGAGACGGATTTAGGGAAAAAGTACTTCTTTTTTTGGGGGGGTGAGCATGAGTTGTGAGTTACAAAACCATGTCTTAGTGGCTTTAAAGCTTCTTGAATAATTTTTGGAGGGGTGTTAGGTTGGCAATGTGAATATAACAGATAGAAATGTCTAAATAATATGGTTTCAGCTAGTATGCATAATAAGGGTGTGGGCTTCTATGAGGTGTGCAGATATATAAAGCAGTCACGAATGAAGTTTCAGACAAAGTATCTACACTTACATATAAATAATAATGGGTTAAACCCCCTAAAGAAATATCTTACACTTCATAATGAATCCATTCAAACTGCAAAAATATAAGTTAACTAACAGCCAAACCACCAACACTCAAAAACACATGCTACACACATATCTATATCAATATCTATCTATACCTCTCTCTCTCTCTCTCTCTCTATATATATATATATATATATATATATATAGGGTTCCACTTCATATCATCGAATTACCATCATCGAGACCAAATTGTCAAAAACTCATTTCATCAAAAACTCATTTCATCGAATCTCAAATCATTGAAAACTATGAAGCAACTACAAATAACATTCCACAATGTTTTTACTACGTTTATGCAGGGGGGCAAGCCCTACATGAGGGGTGCAGGGGGGCTTGCCCCCCTGCATAAACATAATACAAAGTGTCTGGGATGTTATTTGTAGTTGCTTCATAGTTTTCAATGATTTGAGATTCGATGAAATGAGTTTTCGATGAAATGAGTTTTCAATGATTTGGTCTCGATGATTTGCAATTCGATGAAATGGTAATTCGATGATATGAAGTGGAACCATATATAGATATATCAATTATTCTGCATTAGCCCCACTATTTCGGTTTGGTTTACTTTTTCTCATATAAGTCATATTCTGGGAGCATCTCTAGTCTTGACTGTAAATTTGCCTTAAGCGGCTAAAGTTTTGTTTCTGTATTCGATGGTATAGGTATGAAGGTTTTTTTAAATCTTTACCTTTGAACAGGTATCTAGAGGCAGGTACAGAGCTGTTGAAGGAGCTGACCTCCAGGCAAATATTTTTCATTTCTGTGCAGATCCTTAAGGAAACATCCTTGAACAGGGAAACTAAGCTATTTTATTTGTTTACAGGTGACTGGAGGTAAGAGCTACAAACCAAAAATCAATTTATATGATATACTATTAAAAATATACAAAAAAAGACAACAGCTCAGACCGGACAGTGAATCATTGAATGTTTCATTTTCTCAACAGCAGACAAAATTCCTGGCACTATGATTTGAGTAACTCCTTCAGGTTCAGATTAGTAAACATCTGAAATGCTCATAAATATGTCACTGAAAGTGCTTAACTGATTTCAGGTATGCACGGCAGTCTGTGTCATATTTAAAGAAATAAGTTCAAGTAAAATATTTATTTACTTAACACAAAACTAATAACATTCAAATATGCATTCATTATGTATACACCCACCAAATAAATGCAGCAAAACATGCCAAGAGACATTTCAGATGCATATTCAAAAACGTTAATAATGTAACTAAATGATTAAGCCCCTCCCCCTTCACCACCTATGAAAAGAAAAGAACAAAATAAGTTTACCAACAGCTCATGCCACGTTAAGCAATGTCAGATTCATTCATTTCTTTTAGACCCGCAAGTCACAGTATTTTGTATTTCATATTCTGATCGGCTTCTAACATATTTTCTACATTCCCACCCTGGTGTAAAATAATGCACTTATTTCCAGTAATACCCTTGGCCATGTCTCATGCCTGACCATGTCAACATTCCAAACATTTGATGAAAGTGAGATGTCATCTGTTATCTTTGTTCAGATCTCATTCCCTTCCACAACAATTTACTGCCATTCTGGATTCGTGAGAATTAGTACTCCCCCGCATGGCATTGCAGAAACAAGAGCAAAATGAATTATGACCGACTATACATACAGTCCAAATACCTTCAACTGTTTGTCTTTAAATGAAAGCACATACATGACTTTGCAAATGTTGCATGTAGACATTCTGTCCTGTTTCCTTGCTCACTAGCACTCAGTAAAACAAGTAATTCATTTATACTCGACATTTCCTTTTCTATAGTGCATTCTAGGTTTGTTTGAAATATTCTCCATCATAAAAGGTTTAGGTTACAATGGAAGTTAGGCTTTGCAGAATTGTCCTGACCAGCAATGTCATACAAAATTAGTCACTTTCTTCCACTGTTGTTCATGTTTTGAATTTTGTTTTGTAACTAACATGCCTGTAACTAGCTAAGTTGACACCGAAAACTACTTTTTATCAAGTCTTGAACTCAGTGGAATTTCTCAGATGCTTTAAGTAACAGTTCCAGAAAATAGTCTCTGGCCACAGTTCTAAAAGTTTTACTTTCTGTAGCTTCAGCGAGTGATTGATGTGTTAGGCAGTTTCTGTAGCATGTGAACCTCCCGAAAGGGATATCTATTTATGTAATAAGTTTTCTTTTAATCAATCCATGGTCCATCAAGCCCATTTCCTCTCAAGAGCTCCGATCAAAAATTAACTTTCTCTGAGACGCTGCAGATCAGTTTAGGGGTACACCTGTGCAGATCAGTTTAGGGGTACACTTGACTGTGAATGTTATTATTTCATACCTCACTGTTCACATGTGTCACAATTCAATAATAAGCACCCTGCCCTCCTAATGAAGCTGCAAAAAAAGTGCTGAACATATGCTGGGCTTTTGCTTCTCCCGTCCCATGAGTGTTCGGGACGATATGTTCATAGGTTCATAGGTGTGTACTAGGCTAATGGCACTGGAGCCTTTGCAAGTCTAGCACTTAGGATTACCCTGATATCGTGCCACCCAAGTGCCTTACAGAGAAAAAAAAACATTAAAAGTCAACAGCTTGCATCACTGGCAGAGTGTAGGAGAATAAAGCCGAAAGACATTCAGGAATCTGCCCTGCTATAACAGCAGAAAAAACATACAGTACCAACTTTCCCTCCTGCACTGCTAAGCCAAACAGAACTGGTGGAGGGCCACATTTTCCCAGCTGATAAACAAGTCAGCCTTCACAGTGCCCCATTCCTATCTGACTTCAACCATATGAGACCCCCTTAATCTTAGCTGCTGGATCAAAGCCGATCTGGATCTCAGGAAGGCTGTGTTGGCATTCACTTCACTTCATCTGAGATGAAAACAGGTGGATGAGAGATGCTTTTCTCTATGGTTCACTTCAATATCCACTTCCACTTTCTACTTGGAGGTATGAATATGTGCTACCATATTTGTTCATAAATCAGTTGCTGCTAAACACCATAATAAAACCAACCACTCCCCTACAACCTCAATGACATCTCCAATTAACTCCCTCGTTCCCGACACCCCAAACCAAACTGCACTATATCATGTCTCTCATTCTCCAATCCTGCGCCCAAACTCTGGCAAAATCCTCCATTGCCTAAAAGAAATCTCCTCTCCGAGCACAACTCAAAAGACATGCCCATCAAAACTCTGACTGTAAGTGTTTTTCTACTGGACACATCACCCAACTCTCCCCTTACTTACATCACTTCTACTTCAATGCTTTGCTCTTACCTGGTGTTTACCTCCAATATTTACAACTAAAATTAATTCACATTTCTTCTTCTACTCTGTTAATAATATTTGCTCATTGTTTCAATTGTCTGCAGGACTCTCTACTTTCTATGACTACTCCATGTTTATGATTTAGTTCTGTTTTGTATTTTTGTGAAATTCTTCACCCAGGTTGTACCTGCAAATGGTCTGCTGCAATCAGTGTACTACCCTGCTGAATAAATCAAATAATATAAAAAGAAATAAAATAAAATAAAATAAAAATCACACAATGACCTTGTTGTCTGACCGGAAAAGGAGGTTCTGTGGTTTCAATTTCTTTTGTAAAGCTTGGAGGCCACCATACATCACCTTTAGTTTGAGGAGGTTTAGGTGAAGTCCACTTTCTCATCAGATCAAGTCCAGGTGGCTTCACAACCTATCAGTAAAGTATCATTCATCAGGGACTGTGATGCTTTTAGCTGCAGAAATAGTAACACCACTGTGAGATTGGGGGATAGAACTCATTGTTATAAAGTTTGGTGAGATGAATACGACACAAACAGAAGATCCAGAAGGACACACTGACTTTATAGTCCCTGAGAGCTTCTTGTCCACTGAGGCACCCTCAGTCATAGACAGTTGAGGATGACAGTGAATGTATCCGGTGCATGAGACCTAAGAGGCACAGAAATATGTGTCCTTCTTCCTACCTTTGCATCTTTACCTAAGTGGACAAGGCTATGACTTTCTGAGTCCTCCTTGAGAAAAGGTAATACAAATGCTGAAGAGAGGCTAGATCTGCCCTGATGAAGGAGATCATGTGACCTTTGAATAGACCTACAACTACTGAAGTACCCAAGTGAGTAGTTGTACCACAGACTCTACTGATGGGGGCATTAGAAGACAGGCATCTAGACGAAGAACATGAGCACCTCCTTTTCTTGCAAGGCCTCTGACACTAATTGTATTACTCGCACCTTCGTAACTTACCTAGGTGCAGTGGAAATACCAAAAAGAAGCACTTTGACTGGCATATAGTTAAAACACCATCCATCTCTGCACAGAGCCAGCTAATAAATATCATAACATTTCCCTAAAAGAGACAGTAGGAACCCAAGATGCAGAAGGAGGGATCAGGTTAAAGACATTAAAGAAATGTCCCACGTAAGGACATTGTAGTCCAGATGGGACTGTCCAGACTGCTGTATATGGCATCGACATACAATGATAATCAGATGTCCATGTTCAGCATGCCTGTACTGGGCACGTCTCTGAACTGAACTAGAAACAGCCATTGCACTGGAAGAATTTCCGTTCACCAAATTATTTTTGTTTGTTTTATTTTAACATTTGTTAACAGGTAAGTGGGCTGTTCCATAGACCCTTGTTAGCCACAACCTGGGTTACAAGAGAAAGGGTCGATACAACATATGTATTTATTTTACATTTGTTAAACATGAAGTCCGGCTGGGCAAAAAGGCACCTTTTCAGTGGATACCTGGGGTGAAAAGCAAAATCTTTTAAGATACCAACAATGACAGGCAGAATACAATTAAAATAAATTTTACAATGTCAGAATAGATAATATGGTACAAGTAATAAGGCTTCTTATACATACTAATAATATTCTGTACAGATATAGTTAAATAACTGCAGTAGGACAGATGTCACAATATAGACTATTACGTTATTTACAAAGGATGGATAGCAAAAGGTTGATTTAGTTATGAGATATAAATGAAATGAGTGGTGAAAGAGTGTGGTAGGTGAAGATGGAGTGATTGTTGGTAACAGAGTAGAGCAGAGCAGAGGAATAGTATAACAGAAGGAAGAAGCAAAGATGTTACACTTACCCTGGGCATGTACAACTACAGAGCCAGGATTTTGAGAGAAGTTTTCTTAGATGTGTTTTGAATGCCTGTTGGTTTTCAAGAAGCCTGAGAGCAATGCGGGAGAGCATTCCAGAGGGTAGCTACAGAGTTTGAGTATAAGGAGGCTAAAACAAAATAGAATCACCTCCGCTGGCTTTACCATAAAGGGTACCCTCCAAAAAAGTCTGCAAGCACCAAAAACAATCCAAATAGTAACCCACAAACGTAAAGGTCACTCGTTGTCTTGAATAAAATAATATTTAATAAACGAACGTAGACATACAGATAGAACTGGGATTGAGCGCGCTTTCATCTATCACAATAAGACTTCATCAGAATCAGTATAAGGAGGCTCCCAATGCATTCCAGGCTTTAGTGATGGACAGAAGGAGTTTGCCTTTGCAGGAAAGATCTTTGGCAAGGTGGTAGTGTTGAAGCATGCCTTTTAGTGCTAGGTACTTAGCAGGATAATATATTAGAGCAGGAGCTAACAGTACCTGACTATAGATAGTGGTGATGTGAGAGTTCAATCCTTGCTAGGATGGTAGTGTTGAAGCATGCCTTTTAGTGCTGGGTACTTATCAGGGTACTATATCAGAGCAGGAGCTAACAGTACCTGACTATAGTTAGTGGTGATGTGAGAGTTCAGTCCTTGGTAGGGTGGTAGTGTTGAAGCATGCCTTAAAGTGCTGGGTACTTATCAGGGTACTATATCAGAGCAGGAGCTAACAGTACCTGACTATAGTTAGTGGTGATGTGAGAGTTCAGTCTTTGGTAAGGTGGTAGTGTTTAAGCATGCTTTTTAGTGCTTGGTACTTATCAGCGTACTATATCAGAGCAGGAGCTAACAGTACCTGACTATAGTTAGTGGTGATGTGAGAGTTTAGTCCTTGGTAGGATGGTAGTGTCGAAGCATGCCTTAAAGTGCTGGGTACTTATCAGGGTACTGTATTAGAGCAGGAGCTAACAGTACCTGACTATAGTTAGTGGTGATATGAGAGTTCAGTCCTTGCTAAGGTGGTAGTGTTGAAGCATGCCTTAAAGTTCTGGGTACTTATCAGGATAGTATGTTAGAGTATAAGCTAGTTGTAGCTGACAATACTGGAGGTGATGTGGGAGTTCAGTCCAATTTAGTTACTTAAGGACAGAACAGCGATTTGCAGCAAAGTGAGCTATTTTATTGTAGCATTGCTCCAGCTTTGTTTGTGTGGGCATTTTTAGGTCAGTAAAGAGTAGGGAGACATACAGTAAGGTAGGCAGGAGGTAGGCTTTAACTATGGTTTCTCTGGTTCTATCAGGGGGTTGTGCTATACAAGAGGCTGAGCTTTTGATGTTTTTTAAATAGCAGTTTGGAAGTGTAGGTCAAATTTCAAGTTATCATCAATTGTGTCTCCTAAGAGCTTGATGTTAGGGACCTGTTCAATCAGGGTGTTATTGAATGAAGTGATTCTGGCAAAAGATTTGGTTTGGTTGAATGTGTATGGGGTGAAAAGTAATAATTTTGCTTTGGGAGGTTAAGTAGTAGTTGTGACTTGTCTAGTTTGTATTCTATGAGCATAAATGATTCTTGAGTAATTTTATTTATTTTATTTTTATTTTACATTTGTTGACTGGGCTAGTCTAGCTGGATACATGCCCATTTTCAGTAGAGGCCCAGGGAGATAAGCTCCAAGCAGGTAAAATGAGAAGAAATACAATACTTAAACAAATACTAAAGAAAAATACAATGCTTAGACAGTATTTAAATTGCAATACATTGGAGAATTAAACCTATTTGGAAAGAAAAAAAAATTCTATTTAAGTAGAGTGGTATAGAGTCAAAGCATAGTTTAAGATGCAAATAAGTACAGGTACACCCAAACGTCTGGAGATATTAATATTAGACGAAAGAAGGAGAGAAGGAGACAAGAGAAAGGTTGTAGAAGAGAAGAAAAAATGCACTGGCTAGTATATGGTTGGTTTGCCTAGAAAATTGTTGCAGAGGGGACAAGGTCCAGAAGTAAGGGTTAAAACAAGATGAGAAAGATAAGGGGAGGAAGTAGGGTTCCGTCTGGTTTAGAGCAGGGACAAAGCCAGAGAATTTTCAGATGTTCTTTGAGGGTTTTTTTAAGAGACATGTAGATGAGAGAGATGTGAGTGTTCTAGGGAGCTGGTTCCAGATTTTGCCCACAACGTTAGTAAAAAGTGAGTCGCTTGCTTTATTATTAGATTTAACTTTAGAAATTAGTAACTTATTGGCTGAGTGAAGTGTTTCCAGATTTTTATAAGGGGAGATCAGGTTAGTAAGGAAAGGGGTATTATTTGGGTGGTAAAGAATTTTTTGTATGATCACTAGTTGATTATACAGAAGATGGTTTTGTAGTTCAGACCATCTGAGCTGTTTAAGATTATGACAGTGATGGGTTCTAAAAGGGGTGCCTGTGGCAAATCTGGCTATGTTGTTATAGCTGGTTTCAAGCTTGCTTAGATTGTTTCTTGATAGATTGGTGTATATAGTGGAAGCATAGAATAGGGTAGAAGTGAGGTGAGTCTGGGCAATGGAGGTTCTTGCTTGTGGAGTGATGTAGGGTTTGATTCTATACAGAGAGCCTAGTTTTTTATTAACAGTTTGAATAGTACTGTTGATATGGTCATCAAAGCTGAGTTTATTATCTATGGTAATGCCATGGAGACATGTAGTAGTATCAGGGGAAATAGTAGTCCCATTATTAGAGGTAATTGTGAAGTAGATCTCTGGTGACTTTTGGGTAGGAGCAAAAAGCAGTAGTTTTTTGGGGGGGGATTTAGGAGGAGGCAATCATGGGTAAACCAATTTTCAACAGTGTTAAATACTGTTTGAGTGAGGGTTTGAAGAGAGGTTGATGACTTAGCAGTACATATCAAGGTTGAGTCATTGGCATATTGTATACAGGTGGCTTTAGGAAATACAGTGTTGAGATCATTAATAAAAATTGAGAAAAGAAGAGGGCCTAGGATAGATCCTTGAGGGACTCCAATGTTTGCGGGTAGAGGTGTAGAGAGTATTGTCCCAGAGCACTACCTGTTGTCTATTTTCAAGATAGGATGTAAACCAGTGTATTGCTTGCAGGTCAAGAGATTGGGCTTTTAGTACACTGATCAGTACATTGTGGGTCACCATATCAAAGGCTTTTGATAAGTCAATGAATAGTGCAGAAGATAGAGAGTTATTATTTCGATTCCTATTAATATAGTCTGTAAAAGTTAGTAGGGCGGTAGTTGTACTATGAAAGGGCCTGAAGCCGTGCTGGCAGTTGGCTAGTAAATTATTATGGAGCAGACGTTGAAGTAGTTGATAGTGAATACATTTTTCCATTATTATGGCCAGTGGGGAGAGTAATGCAATAGGTCTAAAATTAGAGATATCGGTGGAATTGCCTCCTTTATGTAAGGGGATAATGTGGGAGACTTTCCAAATGGATGGGATGTTTCCTTCTATGATTGTTCAGTTTATAAGGATGGATATGGGGTATGCAATTACTTTGGCTGCTATTTGAAGGTATTCAGCTGGGAGGTGGTCAGCAGAAGGGGTACAAGGTCTAAGTTTTTGTAGGAGTTTGCAGATAAAGGATGTTGGTACGGGCTGTATATGCAAGGAGGGCACTGAGCTGTTAGTGTTTTGGAAAGGGGTGGGGGAAGTAGGAGGTAGTGTATTAGCCAGTGTTTGAATAGTTTCAGTGAAGTAATTGTTGAAGGCATCCGCTATTTGTAAGGGATTATTATGGGGAATTGATGATGGGGCTGGAGTTTTGGTATGTCCTGGTTTGATTAGCTTATTAATGCCTGAACAGAACTTTTGAGGGTTTTTTGGGTGTGATTGTTGAAGGAGGAAATAATAGTTTTGTTTATCTAAGATGATGTCTTTTTTGGTTGTATTTCTTAGCTGTTTATAGTGTAGGTGGTCTTCAGAGCTCTTAGTGGCTCTCCATTTGGTCCATATTTTGTTTCTTAGGAATATTTTTTCTCTGGTTTGTTTTGTGAGCCATGGGGCAACTTTTTAAATCGGGAAGAGCGAGGAGGGGCATGAAGGTCTAGGATTTGTAAGAATTTAGTATTAAAGTAGGAAACAGCTTCATCTGGTTTGAGTTCTTTCAATGGTGACCAGTTGCAGGCCTTTAGTTCTCTTTGGAAGCTCTCTGCTTGAAAGTGTTTTTTTGAGCGATAGGATGTAAAAGTGTTATTATTAGGACGATGAGCCTTTTGCTTTGTTATATAGGTTATTACATGGTCACTAATGTCATCAGGAAGTGTTCCTGGTATATAGGTTTCAGGATGACTATTTATAAGGATCCAGTCAAGGATGGTTTCTTTATTACTGGGTTTGTGAATTCTTGTGGGGGTGTTTATTATTTGTTTGAAGCCATAAAGATTAATGTGGGTGCTTGGTTTGGGGGAGCTACAGGTAGTCCAGTCAATGTTAAAATCACCAAGTACAATTGTTTCTTGAGGTAGATGGGTGGAAGGGGTACTATGAATGTTTTCCAAAGTGTTAATATTGTTTCCTGGTGGAATACAGGTACAAATTATGTAAATAGATTTAGATTTGTTAAGTTGGAGTTTGATGGTGAGTGTTTCTGCATTGTTATTAGAGGGAAATAACACATTATAGGATGAGACTTGGAGTTCAGATCTATACAAGATGGCTACACCGCCACCCTTTTTGGAAGTACGGTCATATCTAAGGATGTTGTAACCAGGTGGGGTTATTTCTAGGTCATGAGTAGAGGGTTTCAACCAAGTTTCTGTAAGGCAAAGGATATCAAATGCATGCACTTGTAAAAGAGCATGCAATTGACTAACTTTGTTATTAATGCTACGGATATTAAGTTGAGCAATTTTTAGAGAGTTAACTAATTGTATAGAGGTAGAAATACGATTGGATATTTGTTGTTGTGGGTTACTGTAGAAATGTTGATTTGGGCCAGGATTAGGATGAATATCACCATCTAATAGGAACTGAGTGGGATGTTTTAGTAAGGTCTTTATGCTTTTAAAGCACTTGGGTAAGCTTATCTTACTGTAGAAGTAAACAACATGGGAAGATCTATGAAATCTTGGGAGTAGGTATGCTGAAGTAGAAGTTATGTTGCTATGGGAGAGGGAGCTGAGATGCATGGTTGGTAGTGTTTGTTGGTGGGGAGGTACATTATTAACTAGAGAGAAGTGTTCGTAGTAGGTTAAAGTATAGGGTACAGCTAGGAATAATAATGAAGAAATAGTAAGAAGATAGTTTTATAGTTAGTTCTGTAAGAAGATCATTTGAGATAATAGGGTTGTAGGGTAATGTAAAATATTAGGTAGAGAAGATTACGAGTTATAGTATGGTAGAATAGATAAGTGGTGGGTAAGAGGGGAAGTATTAGTGAAGAGAGAGGTAGAGGGGCTGGTTAATTGGCCTCTAGAAGTAGGGAGGAGAAGAGTAAGGAGAGAGTTAGCAGTGGGAGTGGTTGTTAAGTAGTAGTGTAAGATGATAGGGAGAGTAAATTGGTAGGTGTGGCTAAGGATGTTCAAGTGTAACAGCACTGGGGTGGGTGGGATTTGGGGGTAGAGTAGGGGAGCGGAGTGAGTCCGGAGGGTGAACGGAGCAGGCCAGAGCAAGTAGTGGAGGATTCAGCAGAGACAATCAGTGAGCACCATTCACCTAGAGAAAGACAGTGGAGGAGGTAAGTAGCTGCTAGAAGAGCAGGTAAGGTGTAGAAGAGAGGATAGTGAAGCAGGGAAACTATGAAGAAATAAAGTCTAAAGTTAGTAGAGGAAGAGACGAGTACAGACTATGAGCAGATGAGCAGAGAAGGAGTAAAAAGGGGGAAAGAAGGCAACTGGGAATGTCCGAGAGATAGAAGAGGAGGAATGCAGAGAACTAAGGCTAGTAAACTATGAGGAGTAAGGGCATGAGGCAAAATTACACTGCCACCTACTGGGCAGAATAGATATTACTGCAGGTAGCTAGGAAAGAAAAACTAGGTGGGGTAGAATAAGGTAAGTAGCGAGGGGAAAATCTATCAGAAGAAGCTTTTAGTCAGGGAGAGGAGTCTGGCTGCTGGTTTTCCTGACTTAGTGGATAAATTAGTTTACAAGCTTAATTACGAGACAAAAATGGAATTAGCTTACGGTGTGGGTCAATAGAGAAACATACTTTGTAAGTTCTGTACAAACAGGTGAGAGCACTGGGCAGCAAAAAAGGATGGTCCAATTTGGCAAGGCTTGAGGTGGATCAGGGGGTCCTTATAAGCCAGGCAGGTCCCTTATTGCAATGTAGTGGTTAGATTGCTAGGAGGGTGAAAAGGTAAGAAGAAAGGTATTAGAATATAATGAAGCAACAAAGAGAACCTTTAGTGTACAGATAGAAAAAAAAGGTAGGACAACAAGTATAAATAAAAAAAAAACTAATCATACATTCTAACAGAACTACACTGAGAAATAGGCTAGGTTTGAACATGCAGCCCAGTATCACTTTAAAAACACTCCAGACTATGCAGGAATAGCAAAGAAGATAATGCTAATTTGTAGTAGTAAAAAAAAAGCAACTCCCAGCGAGAGGTTGGAAATACAGAATTAAAAAGGCGTACAAGTTCACAAAGTAAGGCACAGGGAACAGCCACTTGGTATGATGGTAGTTACTCCCACGGATGATTGGCTAAAATCAACCCAAAAACTATGCTAGTTAGTTAAGGAAGTAGTCCATTTTCAATTATTACACTGAGATAAGGTACTGGCAAGACTTTTGGGCTGCTAATAGTGGTACCGAACTTTCCCGCATTAGCGGACCTTACCTCCTGTTAAAAAACAAAGAACAAATAATCCAAGGACAGTGCAGACAGAGGTGAGGTACTATCATAAAACAGATGGGATACGATGATTAATACATAACATTAATACATTTAATATGAGCAGTAGGGCAGTCAACTATAAGCACCTGGATAGAGCAGAAATGCTCATTAAACAAGTTGCACAACACAGTCCACGTGGGAGGAACCACAAGCCAAGTAGCTGCTAGCATTGTTACAGTACAAGATTAAGAGGATGCCAAGCTATAATATGTTTGCCTAACTAAACAGGCTAATAGAATGCAGTATGTCAAAAATGCTAAGTAAGAAAAAACAAATAGTAGGCTACTGTGAAACGCTTAGCACTAGCTGCTAACGTTTCGACAAATGGGGTAGCCAGGATGCAAAAACAACATACAATCACTTAATTTATACCGGTATGGTAAGACTGAGACAAAAAGAAAGAGCCAATGCTAGTCACAACAGACTATGGGCATCAGTAAAACCGCAACAGTGGTGTATAAGCATGCACACTTGTAAGGTGCCTTTGCTACACAGGTAGTGCTAAAAAATACACTTAGCACCACAAGACAGATAGTTATGATAGCTCAGAGACACAGGTAGCACCAAACAAAAACAATTAGTATAGTAAGACAAATAGGTATGATAACTCAGAAACAGTTTAGGGAAGATACACAAAATAAGTAATACCACAGAAAACAAAATGTGACTTACATGAAGTTTTTATAGGTTAGAGGCTGTTCAGATGAGTGTAGAGTCATCTGCACATTGTACAAGAGTGGTGTGCTGGGAAGCAGTGTGTAGATCATTTATAAATATGTTAAACAGGAGGGGTCCACTTATGGAACCTTGAGACCCCCCCCCACAGTATTGGGTAGAAAAGATAAGTATTCCTGCGGCCATGCGACTGCTTGGGATCTACCTGTTTAGGTAGCTGTTAAACCAGGAGAGGGATGAGGGGGAGAGACCTGAGAGGGGGAGTTTTAGGAATAGTTATGGTGAGAGATGGTGTTGAATGCTTCGGACAGGTCCAGTAATAAGGACGGTACTATGGTTCCGGTATTTCTGTTTTTATTAATGGTATTAGTAAAGTGAAGCAGGACAGTAGCGTTGCTATGGCTGGGGTAAAAGGCATGTTGTGTGTGAGAGAGAAGACTGTTTAAGGTTAGGTATTGCAGCACTTGGGAATGGATACACTTTTCTACTATTTTACATAATTGTGACAAGATGACTATTGGTCTGAAGTTGAAGTTGTCAGCAAAAGGTTCTCCTTTATGAAAAGGAAGTATGTATACCTTCTTCCAAATGGCTGGGACATGAGATTCTAGAATGGATCTATTTATTAGTATAGATATTAGATAGATTTGAGAATGGATCTATTTATTAGTATAGATATTGGATATATTCTAGAATGGATCTATTTATTACTATAGATATTCAATATGACAAAGATTCAGCTACGGTTTTTAGGAATTCAGTAGGAAGGTTGTCTGCAGCAGAGCTTGTAGTTTTTAATTGTAGGAGATATTTTTTATGGTGGAGGTCTGGACAGGTTTGAGTGACAGGTGGACTTTCATGGGGATTTGTGGGTGGAGGTTGGTTGGTTTGATGGTGTTTTTTTTTTGATAAGTGTGGCTACAGCTTGGAGGAAGTATTTGTTAAAGTTATTAGCAACTCTTCATGAAGTGTTCTCTGGGGAGATAGTGGGTTGTTGACTTTGGCCTTGATTTAGTAGATTTTGGACCAGTGTCCACAATTTTTAGGATTATTTTGCTGTGCCTGCTGTTAGTTAAAGTAGTGGACTTTTTGTCAGTCCTTACAGTATGTTTTTTATCTATCTATCTATCTATCTATCTATCTATCTATCTATCTATCTATCTATCTATCTATCTATCTATCTATCTATCTATCGCAGGACTCTAATACCAAGAACATGGGTCACAAGTCTCTGGTAGGGCATAGTCCATTCCAGGACATGCATGTGGAGACAATACAGAACATGCATGTGGACACACTACAGACCATACATGTGGAGACACTACAGAACATGCATGCAGAGGCACCACAGAGCATGCATGAGGAGACATGGCACAGCATACATATGAATACACCACAGAACATGTATATGCAGACACTACAGAACATGCAAGTGGGCACACTACAGAACATGCACACGAACTCACTATATAACATGTTATGTGGTGACATTACAGAACATGCATGTGGATGCACTACAAAACATGCATATGACGATATGACAGAACATGTACAGTATGTGGACACACTACAAGACATATTTGAAGACATGATGGAACATGTATGTGGACACATTACAAAACATGCATATGAAGACAGGCTAACAGAACCATAAATGCTGTCACCCGTAATGAATACCAAGTGCTCAGAGTATAAATGTGGACCTTCCACTGGGATAAGACCCATAACAACAGCTATATGAATTCCTAAAAGTTGTCCAAATGGAGAATGGCACAGGACTGACAATGTCCAGCACCAGCATTATGAAGTGCATTCACTGTACGAAAAACACATGACTTTCCTCAAATAAGACAGCCCAAGACACTACAGCTGTACAAGATTTCTGGCTGGAGTAAATGCTGGAGACTTCTGTAAGGGAAACACCAGTCACCAGTCATCCAAGTAGAGGAAAGAGTGGGTCTATTATAGTGCAGGTGGTAACACTTTGGTGGGAGTAGTAAAGACAACAAGGGGTAGAAATCTGTAGCAAAATGTTAGCCATCTAAGGTTATGCCTAGAAATCTAACGTGTGGTCCCCAAATCTTGATGTTTCAAAAAGGTATCCATCATGTCAGGTGACCCCATCTAAAAAAATCTGGAAAGGCTGACAGAAGAGATTCTAATGTGAATGTGTGAAACTTCACATTTGTTATAAACATTTACAATGTATCAATCCAGAATCAGCAGGAACCTCCATCCCATTGTATTCAAAAACATTTACAATGTGTCAATCCAGAATCAGCAGGAACCTCCATTCCATTGTATTCATTTCTTATAAACATTTACAATGTATCATCCAGAATCAGCAGGAACCTCCATCCCATTGTATTCAAAAACATTTACAATGTATCAATCCAGAATCAGCAGGAACCTCCATTCCATTGTATTCATTTCTTATAAACATTTACAATGTATCAATCCAGAATCAGCAGGAACTTCCATCCCATTGTATTCATTTGTTATAAACATTTACAATATATCAATCCAGAATCAGCAGGAACCTCCATCCCATTGTATTTAGGACAAGAAAAAGAGGGGGACAAATATGCATTACCCATCTTATCTGTGAGGGACTGAGAATGGGACAGCAAGTCATCCCATGCATTGCAGAGCGGCAGAAAGTTACCAAATGCTTTCATGCTCTGGCCTTCTTTTATGTAATGGCCTATATGCACCTGTTCTGAGTTAAGGGTCAACAAGCTACAGAACATTTGCACAACCACCATCCTTCATGGAAAACCCTCAGAGAATATTCAGGTTGCTGCTGAACTTAACATGATGAAGCCTTCTTTGTGGGAATTCATTTTAGGACTCAGAATGAGGACTGCAGCCAGACATGTGGAGGTCATCGTTAATATTTGAAGAGCTTTCTTCCTCTGGAAGACTAAAACAGTTTCATATAGGCAGAATGAGATTAATAAATGTTTTCTACAATTGAAAGGGTCTTCTCCCCTCTCTAGAAATCCCTTATGATGTCTTATATCAGCTACCTGCTTCACACAAACCTGTATTGTATTAGCTGCCTGCTCTTTGCCCACCTGCCTTATATCAGCTACCTGCTTCACACAAACCTGTGTTGTACTAGCCACCTGCTCCTTGCACGCCTGTCCTGTATCAACTACCTGCTTCACACATACCTGTGTTGTATTAGCCACCTGCTCCTTGCACACCTGTCTTATATCAGCTATCTGATTCACACAAACCTGTGTTGTATTAGCAACTGCTCCTTGTACACCTGTCTTATATCAGCTACGTGCTCCAGACAAACCTGTATTGTATTAGCTGCCGCCTCCTTGCACACCTGTGTTATATCAGGTACCTGCTTCACAAAAACCTGTGTTGTATTAGCCAACTGCTCCTTGCACACCTGTCTTATATCAACTACCTGCTTCACACATACCTGTGTTGTATTAGCCACCTGCTCCTTGCACACCTGTGTTATATCAGCTACCCGCTTCACACAAACCTATGTTGTATTAGCCACCTGCTTGCACACCTGTGTTATATCAGCTGCCTGTTCCACAAAAACCTGTGTTGTATTAGCCACCTGCTCCTTACACACCTGTCTTATATCAACTACCTACTTCACACATACCTGTGTTGTATTAGCCACCTGATCCTTGCACACCTGTCTTATACTAGCTACCTGCCTCACAAAAACCTGTGTTGTATTAGCCACCTGCTCCTTGCACACCTGTCTTATATCAGCTACCTGCTCCACACAAACCTGTATTGTATTAGCTGCCTCTTCCTTGCACACCTGTGTTATATCAGCTACCTGCTTCACATAAACCTGTGTTGTATTAGCCACCTGCTCCTTGCACACCTGTCTTATATCAGCTACCTGCTCCAGACAAACCTGTATTGTATTAGCTGCCTCCTCCTTGCACACCTGTGTTATATCAGCTACCTGCTTCACACAAACCTGTGTTGTATTAGCCACCTGCTCCTTGCACACCTGTCTTATATCAACTACCTGTTTCACACATACCTGTGTTGTACTAACCACCTGCTCCTTGCACACCTGTGTTATATCAGCTACCTGCTTCACACAAGCCTGTGTTGTATTAGACACCTACTCCTTGCACACCTGTGTTATATCAGCTGCCTGCTCCATACACACATGTGTTGCATTAGCTGCCTGCTCCTTGCACACCTGTGTTATATCATCAGCTGTCTGATCCACACACACCTGCATTGTATTACCTGCCTCCTCCTTGCACACCTGTGTTATATCAACTACCTGCTTCACACAAACCTGTGTTGTATTAGCCACCTGCTCTTTGCACACCTGTGTTATATCAGCTGCCTGTTCCACACAAACCTGCATTGTATTACCTGCCTCCTCCTTGCACACCTGTGTTATATAAACTACCTGCTTCACACAAACCTGTGTTGTTTTAGCCACCTGCTCCTTCCACACCTGTCTTATATCAGCTACCTGCTCCACACAAATCTGTATTGTATTAGCTGCCTCCTCCTTGCATGCCTGTGTTATATCAGCTACCTGCTCCACACTAATGTGTGTTGTATTAGCTACCTGCTCCTTGCACACCTGTGCTATATCCGCTGCCTGATTCACACATACCTGTGTTGTATTAGCTACCTGCTCCTTGCACACCCATGTTATATCAGCTGCCTGCTCCACATATACCTGTGTTGTATTAGCTGCCTGCTCCTTGAACACCTGTGTTATATCAGCTGCCTGCTCCACACACACCTGTGTTGCATTAGCTGCCTGCTCCGCACACACCTGTGTTATATCAGCTGCCTGCTCCACACACCCCTGTGTTGCATTAGCTGCCTGCTCCTTGCACACCTGTGTTATATCAGCTGCCTGCTCTACACATACCTGTGTTGTATTAGCTGCCTGCTCCTTGGACACCTGTATTATATCAGCTGCCTGCTCCACACACACCCCTGTGTTGCATTACCTGCCTGCTCCTTGCACACCTGTGTTATATCATCAGCTACCTGCTCCACACAAACCTGTATTGTATTAGCTGCCTCCTCCTTGCATACCTCTGTTATATCAGCTACCTGCTCCACACTAATGTGTGTTGTATTAGCTACCTGCTCCATGCACACCCGTGTTATATCAGCTGCCTGATTCACACATACCTGTGTTGTATTAGCTGCCTGCTCCTTGGAAACCTGTGTTATATCAGCTGCCCGCTCCACACACACCTGTGTTGCATTAGCTGCCTGCTCCTTGCACACCTGTGTTATATCAGCTGCCTGCTCTACACATACCTGTGTTGTATTAGCTGCCTGCTCCTTGGACACTTGTATTATATCAGCTGCCTGCTCCACACACACATGTGTTGCATTAGCTGCCTGCTCCTTGCACACCTGTGTTATATCATCAGCTGTCTGATCCACACACACTTGTGTTGTATTAGCCACCTGCTCCTTGCACACTTCCCTGATCTTTGTACATCTCTGTGGTATCAGCTACCTGTTCTTTGCACACCTGTATGGTATCACTTCACCCAGAGGGGATAGATGAGCTGAATTCTAGGTCATGCTTTAAGAGTGGAAGACAGAGATACTCCTCAACACTTAATCTCATAAAGGCTTGAGGACCAGGATCTAGATGATGACCTGGTCCTGGAGTTCCATGTTCTCTGAAGGGCAGCTATGCCTAGGTGGTCTTGCAACTAACTGTGAGTCTCTTACGATTGCTTCTCATTCTTTTTTCCTGAAATGCCTGAACAAGCTTTTCGCTTCATCCTTATTATGGATTACATGATCTATTAAGCGCCAGGCACTGATGCATGGTCCTTTGTGCCTGTCTCTCTCTCTCTCTCTCTCTCTCTCTTTCTCTCTCTCTCTCTCGTGATGATGATGATGGGTCAGGATACAGAACTATTGGTAATGGAGAGTCTTGCTGATATTATGCTCTATTTCCAGGGGCAACTTATAGTACCAGCTCCTGGGCTGAAGCCCCCCCCCCCCACACACACACACTTTTTGTTTTTTATTATTCATTTTTTGTATTGTTTTTTTTTACTTTAATTACTTTATTTATTTAGAAGAAAAAATATTAAATTGCATACTTAGCTGCAGAACTTGATTGCAACTGTCACTATGCATGCATGTAGTACTGAGATGCACTGAAGGAGAGTTGCAGAGTGCTGCCGGGCTGATAACTGAAAGAAGCCTAGAACTGGCAAGCATCAGGTAACTTTACTGTGTCAGGTGACTTTAGCTTGTATGCATGTGTGATGATGTAGGAATGAGATGGAACTTGTCTTCGAAACAAGAATAATCACCATTGGGATCCGTATTTAGGAGCACGGAGTGACTTCTCAGTTTATTTGTTTTGTGTTGCAGATAGAAATTTCTTTGGTGTTTTTGTTTTAGTGGATACAGCCTGAAACTGAATAGACAAGAGTGTAGACTGCTGCAAGGTTCTGTATCGGTATGTTATTACTTTACAAAGAAACCTTTACGATGTACCGCCATTAGCATCTTGCATGGTTTTGGATGATAGTATTAGGAAAAAATAAAATTAGCATCTAGTAGTTTTAAGATTTTGTTGAGGGTATCATCCAACACCATTAGGACAGGGCAGATCATCACTTACCTTCTTTCATCAAGTAATCTAGACAAAGCCTCAAATGGCAGGACAAAGGTCCAAAATGAGAATCTTTTTTAAACATCAGTCCAATCCTTGTAAAGCTGATAGAACAGCGGTTTGCATCAGCATGTATTTTCTGAATAATATGAAGTATGAATCTCTATATGGTATTATTGGCTGATTACAATCCTCCATCAGATTTTAGTTTACCAGAAACTGAAAAAATGTATTAGGCAAAAATATGAGGCAGTCATGACTTTCACATTCTTATTGTTCAGAAAATACATATAGCTGCAACACCAGTTGCTTTTAACTTTCATAGAATCATAGGAAATTACTAGGCTAATGGCCCAAGGGCCCTTACAAGCCTAGCCAAATTATGCGCCCTTTCTACTAAGGTCAGCACCTATTTCCCTTGTCTAGCAGGGACATAGGTGGGATCTCGGGGGTGAATTTTCTGTCCCAATCCAGTCATCCAAGTTGTGCTTAAAACTGATCAGTGAGGAGCTCTGCTTAACTTGAAGGGGAGATTATTCCATGGATGGGGGAGCCTCTGGGACACAAATCTGTCCCACCAGCATGTCCTATTGATGTCGCAGGCCAGGCTGAGATCCCTAGTGCGAGTTACATGTGTGGTGTTGGACTTATCGATATGCAGCATTTCCATTAAGGCGGGGTTTGAGATAGCCTTATAGGCCAGACAGAGGTCACCTCTGAGCAATCTATATGAAATGGAGTAGACAGAGACAGGAACCTTAGTCTATTCTCATAGGATAGATATTTGAGACTCTGGATTTTCCTAGTTATGAACTTCTGCAGTTTGTCCAGCTGCTGTAGGTGTTTGGCAAGGTACATATAGAAGGGGGCATCATACTCAATTACTGGCCAGATAAGGGAGAAGTACACAGAGGTTATGATTTATTTCTTCCTGGATGTTATGCCCTTGCTTATGAGGTGGGCCATAAAGAATGCCCTACACACCACAGAGGCAAAATGATGGTCAAATGCTAGATCACTATCTACTTGGGTACCCAAATTTCTCACTACAGATTGTGTGCATAGGACATTGTTGTTTATGTGGCAATTTGTGGGGATATTGTTCTCACCAAAGCGTATAATGATGCACTTTTTAGCACTGAGTTTCAGGGCATGTTTTTGCCACCAATCATTTGTTTGGGTGAGAACCTCTTGGAGAATGTCCACATCTTTTTGGGAATTCATGACAGCCCCCAGTTTCCAGTCATCTGCAAACATGGTCAGCCACAGACCATTGGTTTTAGCCTCCACATCAGAGAAGTAGATTCTAAAAAGCAGTGGTCCCAGGACTGATCCCTGAGAAACACCACTATTTACTGGTCTACTACTAGAGGTAGATTTCCCCAATTTTGACTGTGTGGGTTCTGTCAGTGAGCCATACATCTGATGATGTATTGTCTATGATGCCCGAGTGATGGATGGTGTCAAAGGCCTTGGCCAAGTTTAGGCAGCAGTGTGCACCTTTTTTCCCTCATCCAGGGCCTTGGTGACTGTCTCTAAGAAGTCCACCAGGTTTAACAAGCATGATCTCCCTTTAATGAACCCAACTTGGGTAGGGTTAAGTGCTTGGAGACTGCCAAAGTTCCTTGTTTATGAGGTCCATGATAATGCACTCTATGGCCTTACAGATCAGGCTGGTCAAGCTAATGGGTCTATAGTTACCTGGCTCAGTGGAATCACCACGTTTATGTAATGGGATAACAGTTGCTGTCTTCCACTCGACCAGGACAAATCCAGTGTTCAAGCTATGATTGAATAGGGTACCCAAGGGTGTTGCGAGTTCCTTCTTGAGTTCATGTAGGATGTAGCCTGGAATGTTGTCTGGTCCCATGGAAGCAGTACTTTTGGCTTTAGAAAGGGCATATATGACTTGCTCCCTGGAGATAAGGGGTAAGGGGCAGGTATTTTGAATGTCCTGATTTACTGTTGGGTGGGATAGAGGGGTGAAGTTTTAACAGAACCTGTCTGCCAGCAGGTTGGCTATGTCAACATAGTTTGTGTGTGTGGTGCCATTAACAACCAGGTCTGTACAGATTTGGGTTTTGCCCTTGAGGGTATGGACGTAACTAAAGAAGGCTTTATGATTGTCTTTTGTTGAGGATGCCAGTTTGGACTTGTAGTTTGCCTTAGAGGATCTCACTAGGGACCTAATTTGTTTGTTCAGGCTGAGGAGAGCTTGCTTCCAATTTGGGACTAGCTCCTTCTTGCCTCTGGACAGCAGATGTTTTTTTTTTTATTATAAAGTCTGTTTATAGCAGCAGTCCACCAGGCAAGTTTGCTCTTCCTACAGGAACATGTGTTGGTCCTATCTGGTATTGCCAAGTCCATGAAGTTATATAGGTGCTTGTATAGATCCTTGGTGTAGGTCTCTGCATAGGTGACTGGTTCATCAGAGGAGGAGGGAGCTATGAAGCCATTCAACCCTGTCTGCAGGAGGTTGTAATCAGCTTTGGAAAAGTGTTTTGTCTGATGACAGCTGGGGGGGGGGGGTCAGGGGCATGGTGACTTCAAAAATGACTAATGACTGCTCTGTGGTCGGATCATACCAGGGACGATGACACCACAAGTGTGCTGCAGCGATCACCCATGTTTGTCAGTACTAGGTTTATGATGCTGTTACCCCTTGTGGGGGTGCTGACCAGCTGGTGCAAGGCATTTGAGTTGACAAAGTTGAGAAATCTCTGTGCAAGAGCATTCTGGAATGACTAGTTCTTCCAGTCCATGACTGGATAGTTAAAGTCACTCAGGATCAGGGTGTTAGGTTGAATCTTGATGTAGTCAAGTAGATCCAGGTAGGCGGAGTGGGTATCATGATTCATGGATGGGGGCCAATGGCTGACTTGGATAGGTGTCTTGACCACAGTTAGTTGCACTTGAAGGGTCTCATATGCATCATACTGTCTGACCAGTCTGGAGGTGTGAGTATCTTTAATGTATATAGATACGCCTCCTCCTTTAGTTTTATTGCCCTCTATTTGGGGTCTGAATGTGTGGAAGGAAGAGTAGCCTGGTAAGGCTGGGGTGCTCTCAACAGCTTTAAACCAGGTTTCAGTGACTGCACAGATGTCAGCATCTTCTAAGGTTAGGAAGGCTTCCAGTGAGAGCAGTTTCATGTTAAGGCTCCTGGCATTCAGCAGCATGACTTTTAAGTTACATTTTGAATAATTTTTTAAATTGGAGGTTTGGTCCTCATAACACTGCCTAAAAAGGCAATATGGGGGAGGCAAGAGCATTTACCAGTAGCCGGAAGCCCAGAGGGGTCAGATGAAAGCCATCTCTGGCAAAGCATCAAAGCCTATCTATCATTTCTTCCCAGGCTGTCAGGTACTGGATCATCCTGGAATGACACCAGAAACTAAGCCAGTTATTAAAGTCTATCATTTTCTGTTTGTATTGAGGCATCATTCTTGGTGAAGGTAAGAAGCTGCTCAAGGCTAGGGACATACCTACCTGGGACACATATTCAGCAAGCTCAATCATGTCTCTCTTTACATAGTCCAGAGAGGTATATCTCAAATCATTCACACCAACATGGACAATGACTGAGTCGTAGCTGTGCCTGTTATTGAGAGACTTGAATGCTTGTGAGATATGGAGAATTCTGGCACTTGACAAGCAACTCACCATGATTTTCTCCTTATCCAACCTAGTGAGGGGCACATCTGTATGTCTCACAATCGAGTCTCCTATGACAAATACATTGGGTTCAGTCATTGGCCTTAGAGGCTGTGAGACTCTGTGAGACTTTTTAATGAAGTTAGCATTATCTAGTAATTAGTGCAGTGGGCTAAGGCTTTAAGCTGTTAATGAACTACTTCCAGCAGTCAAGGGTGTAGGTTTGATTCCTTCCACCTCGATTTACCAACTCTGTGACTTTGAACAAGTCAGTTAACCAGACAGTGCCCATTCCTGTGTTGGCCCTGAAATAGAACACTTTCTTATGTGGACTTACACAGTTAAGAAGTAGATAAAATAAAATGTACAGTCAGTAAATAATGCCAGGTATGTGAGTTTCAGATTTTATACCCTTCAAAAAATGTTTGCTAATACCAAATCTAATATACTAGTGATTTTCTAAGTATATAACAGGAATATTTAAAATATATTCTTGATTTTAAGTGTTTATCTCTGATTCTTAAAATCAATAGTTGAGAGAGAGCAAATGGGTTTGCAATGGGCTGCACTCCGTGGTTCTGTGAGCAGTAAGGGAAGATACATTTCTGGGCCTTTAAGTATTTATTCTTTCATATGAACTTAGCCAGGCATATTAGGTGTGGACAGTCTTATAAACAGCTGTAAGTGACGGTCACTTGTGTGTGTGTGTGTGTGTGTGTGTGTGTGTGTGTGTGTGTGTGTGTGTGTGTGTGTGTGTGTGTGTGTGTGTGTGTGTGTGTGTGTGTTTGTGCAGAAGGCATAGCTCTCAACTGTTCTCAATTTTGCCTTGTATTTTCTATATGCTGCAAGTACAATTTGTGGTTTTATGGAAGACTACTGTGGATTGCCTCTGATTTTTGAGCTAAGAAGTTTAGAAGGCAAAGGGCAGTTGTAAGAGTAATAGTTACCTTGAACTGAGAATAACGTTAAGAAGATGAACGGAGATCATCTAATTTCTTTATTTTTCTTTTGCTGATATTCTGCAAAATGTACTCTACCTAATGATACAAAACATGTGTTTATATCACATGAAAACTTGAATAAATAGCTTGGTGCTGTCATGGCCAAGCACTATTTTGTGCTTAGGGTATTGAGTTTTGTGTTACTATACTGGAACTAATTGAGTCATCTTATATGTTGAGTTTTGTGGTTCTATAATGGCACCCATTCAGTCACCTCATAAATTGAGTTCTGTGGTACTGTAGTAGGACCCACCTATGCAGCCACCTCATTTGTTGAGGTTTGTGGTACTATAGTGGAACCCATACACCCTCCTCGTATGTTAGGTTTCATGGTACTATAGTGGAACCCATTCAACAACTTCATATGTTTGAAATGAACTTTTTCTCAAATAAAGTCTGTCATATTTTCTAAAAAATGCTCCTGCTGACAGACTATTCAGGATGTACAATAGTGTATGACCAATTATTTATGTAACCTGGTAACAATGGTCACTGCTGACCCCACTGAAATATAACCCCACCCCATCCAATTAGCCCCACCCACTCGTTTGCTTCTTGGATCCCCTCCTCCCATGCATAGAAGTCACTTGCCACCACTTTCTGGTTTCAAACCATAAAGCCAACTTCTGAGGTGGTTCTGCATCAAGATCTAACAGATGCAGTCACCTTAAAGGGTCTCTATTCCTGAAAATTGAAAATGAGGTACTTTCCAAACAGTAGGAATACAGTACAGTACAGTACAGTACTTACAGTACTTACAGTAGTAGTACTGCAATAGAAAATCTGCTATTTGCAAGCAGTAAGAAAAATAAGAAATGCTAGGCTGTGCAAATCTCATAATCTCTGTCTGTGATTGGTCTAAAAGGGTATATCCTTCTGATGTCACGATTTTTAGTAGAGTGACACAGAAGGACACAAGAAAGAAGTATCTAGGCATTTTTAATACATTTTTATTTTACTCATTTTTTTAAGTGGGTATATTGGACACAAGGTCTGTGGTGTAACAGAGAATGAAGGAAGGCTGTTGGGATACGGGAATGTGAGACAAAAGTAAGGAAAGCCAGTGGGATACGGGGATATGAAAGAAGAGCAGGGAAGACTAGTGGGATACGGGGATGTATGAGAGCAGTAAGGAAGGTGGAATACTGGGATGTGAGAGAGCAGTAAGGAAGGCTGGTGGAATACTGGGATATGAAAGAAGAGCAGGGAAGACTAGTGGGATACGGGGATGCTAGGAAGCAATAAGGAAGCTGACTGGGTACCAGAATGCAAGACATCAGTAAGTAGGGATGACAAGATACTGGGATGTGAGAGAGCAACAAGGAAGGCTGGTGGGATACTGGAATGCGTGAGAGCAGTAAGGAAGGCTGGTGAGATACTGGAATGTGTGAGAGTAGTAAGGAAGGTTGGTGGAGATACTGGGATGTGAGAGAGCAGTAAGGAAGGCTGGTGGGATACTGGGATGCCAGGAAGCAATAAGAAAGCTGACTGGGTACCATAATGCAAGACATCAGTAAGTAGGGATGATGAGATACCGGGATGTGAGAGAGCAGCAAGGAAGGCTGGTGGGATACTGGGATGTTTGACAGCAGTAAGGAAGGCTAGTGGGATACTGGGATATGAGAGAGCAGTAAGGAAGGCTGGTGGGATACTGGGATGTGTGAGAGCAGTAAAGAAGGCTGGGGAGATACTGGAATGTGTGAGAGCAGTAAGGAAGGCTGGTGAGATACTGGAATGTGTGAGAGCAGTAAGGAAGGCTGGTGAGATACTGGAATGTGTGAGAGCAGTAAGGAAGGCTGGTGAGATACTGGAATGTGTGAGAGCAGTAAGGAAGGTTGGTGGAGATACTGGGATGTGAGAGAGCAGTAAGGAAGGCTGGTCAGATACTGGGATGTGTGAGAGCAGTAAGGACGGCTGGTGAGATACTGGAATGTGTGAGAGCAGTAAGGAAGGTTGGTGGAGATACTGGGATGTGAGAGAGCAGTAAGGAAGGCTGGTGAGATACTGGGATGTGTGAGAGCAGTAAGGATGGCTGGTGAGATACTGGAATGTTTGAGAGCAGTAAGGAAGACTGGTGAGATATTGGAATGTGTGAGAGCAGTAAGGAAGGCTGTTGAGATACTGGAATGTGTGAGAGCAGTAAGGAAGGTTGGTGGAGATACTGGGATGTGAGAGAGCAGTAAGGAAGGCTGGTGGGATACTGGGATGTGTGAGAGCAGTAAGGAAGGCTGGTGAGATACTGGAATGTGTGAGAGCAGTAAGGAAGGCTGGTGAGATACTGGAATGTGTGAGAGCAGTAAGGAAAGGTGAGATACTGGAATGTGTGAGAGCAGTAAGGAAGGCTGGTGAAATACTGGAATGTGTGAGAGCAGTAAGGAAGGTTGGTGGAGATACTGGGATGTGAGAGAGCAGTAAGGAAGGCTGGTGAGATACTGGGATGCCAGGAAGCAATAAGGAAGCTGACTGGGTACCAGAATGCAAGCCATCAGCAAGTAGGGATGATGAGATACCAGGATGTGGGAGAGCAGCAAGGAAGGCTGGTGGGATACTGGGATGTGTGACAGCAGTAAGGAAGGCTAGTGGGATACTGGGATATGAGAGAGCAGTAAGGAAGGCTGGTGGGATACTGGGATGTGTGAGAGCAGTAAGGAAGGCTGGTGAGATACTGGAATGTGTGAGAGCAGTAAGGAAGGCTGGTGAGATACTGGAATGTGTGAGAGCAGTAAGGAAGGCTGGTGAGATACTGGAATGTGTGAGAGCAGTAAGGAAGGCTGGTGAGATACTGGAATGTGTGAGAGCAGTAAGGAGGGTTGGTGGAGATACCGGGATGTGAGAGAGCAGTAAGGAAGGCTGATGGGATAATGGGATGTGTGAGAGCAGTAAGGAAGGCTGGTGAGATACTGGGATGTGTGAGAGCAGTAAGGACGGCTGGTGAGATACTGGAATGTGTGAGAGCAGTAAGGAAGACTGGTGAGATATTGGAATGTGTGAGAGCAGTAAGGAAGGCTGTTGAGATACTGGAATGTGTGAGAGCAGTAAGGAAGGCTGGTGAGATACTGGGATGCCAGGAAGCAATAAGGAACCTGACTGGGTACCAGAATGCAAGCCATCAGTAAGTAGGGATGATGAGATACCGGGATGTGAGAAAGCAGTAATGAAGGCTGGTGAGATACTGGAATGTGTGAGAGCAGTAAGGAAGGCTGGTGAGATACTGGAATGTGTGAGAGCAGTAAGGAAGGTTGGTGGAGATACTGGGATGTGAGAGAGCAGTAAGAAAGGCTGGTGAGATACTGGAATGTATGAGAGCAGTAAGGAAGGTTGGTGGAGATTCTGGGATGTGAGGGAGCAGTAAGGAAGGCTGGTGGGATACTGGGATGTGTGAGAGCAGTAAGGAAGGCTGGTGAGATACTGGAATGTGTGAGAGCAGTAAGGAAGGCTGGTGAGATACTGGAATGTGTGAGAGCAGTAAGGAAAGGTGAGATACTGGAATGTGTGAGAGCAGTAAGGAAGGCTGGTGAAATACTGGAATGTGTGAGAGCAGTAAGGAAGGTTGGTGGAGATACTGGGATGTGAGAGAGCAGTAAGGAAGGCTGGTGAGATACTGGGATGCCAGGAAGCAATAAGGAAGCTGACTGGGTACCAGAATGCAAGCATTCAGTAAGTAGGGATGATGAGATACCGGGATGTGAGAAAGCAGTAAGGAAGGCTGGTGGGAAACTGGGATGTGTGAGAGCAGTAAGGAAGGCTGGTGAGATACTGGGATGTGAGAGAGCAGTAAGGAAGGCTGGTGGGATACTGGGATGCCAGGAAGCAATAAGGAAGCTGACTGGGTACCAGAATGCAAGCCATCAGTAAGTAGGGATGATGAGATACCGGGATGTGAGAGAGCAGTAAGGAAGGCTGATGGGATAATGGGATGTGTGAGAGCAGTAAGGAAGGCTGGTGGGATACTGGGATGTGTGAGAGCAGTAAGGAAGGCTGGTGAGATACTGGAATGTGTGAGAGCAGTAAGGAAGGCTGGTGAGATACTGGAATGTGTGAGAGCAGTAAGGAAGGCTGGTGAGATACTGGAATGTGTGAGAGCAGTAAGGAAGGCTGGTGAGATACTGGAATGTGTGAGAGCAGTAAGGAAGGCTGGTGAGATACTGGAATGTGTGAGAGCAGTAAGGAAGGCTGGTGAGACACTGGAATGTGTGAGAGCAGTAAGGAAGATTGGTGGGATACTGGGATGTGTGAGAGCAGTAAGGAAGGCTGGTGGGATACTGGGATGTGTGAGAGCAGTAAGGAAGGCTGGTGAGATACTGGAATGTGTGAGAGCAGTAAGGAAGGCTGGTGAGATACTGGAATGTGTGAGATCAGTAAGGAAGGCTGGTGAGATACTGGAATGTGTGAGAGCAGTAAGGAAGGTTGGTGGAGATACTGGGATGTGAGAGAGCAGCAAGGAAGGCTGGTGGAATACTGGGATGTACGAGAGCAGTAAGGGAGGCTGGTGGGATACTGGGATGTGTGAGAGCAGTAAGGAAGGCTGGCGGGATACTGGGATGTGTGAGAGCAGTAAGGAAGGTGGAATGCTGGGATGTGTGAGAGCAGTAAGGGAGGCTGGTGGGATACTGGGATGTGTGAGAGCAGTAAGGAAGGTGGAATAGTGGGATGTGTGAGAGCAGTAAGGAAGGCTGGTGAGATACTGGGATGTGAGAGAGCAGTAAGGAAGGCTGGTGGGATGCTGGGATGTACGAGAGCAGTAAGGGAGGCTGGTGGGATACTGGGATGTACGAGAGCAGTAAGGGAGGCTGGTGGGATACTGGGATGTGTGAGAGCAGTAAGGAAGGTGGAATAGTGGGATGTGTGAGAGCAGTAAGGAAGGCTGGTGGAAACTTCTCTGCAAGGAAACAAGACACTGGTAGTTCTAAAGTGAACAAAAAATAGTGGCTAGTCTATATAATAATTAAACGTGTGTGTGCACAAACTGGAATGTGTGAGAGCCGTAAGGAAGGCTGGTGAGATACTGGAATGTGTGAGAGCAGTAAGGAAGGTTGGTGGAGATACTGGGATGTGAGAGAGCAGTAAGGAAGGCTGGTGGGATACTGGGATGCCAGGAAGCAATAAGGAAGCTGACTGGGTACCAGAATGCAAGCCATCAGTAAGTAGGGATGATGAGATACCGGGATGTGAGAGAGCAGTAAGGAAGGCTGATGGGATTCTGGGATGTGTGAGAGCAGTAGGGAAGGCTGGTGGGATACTGGGATGTGTGAGAGCAGTAAGGAAGGCTGGTGAGATACTGGAATGTGTGAGAGCAGTAAGGAAGGCTGGTGGGATACTGGGATGTGAGAGAGCAGTAAGGAAGGCTGGTGAGATACTGGAATGTGTGAGAGCAGTAAGGAAGGCTGGTGAGATACTGGGATGTGAGAGAGCAGTAAGGAAGGCTGGTGAGATACTGGGATGTGAGAGCAGTAAGGAAGGCTGGTGGGATACTGGGATGTGTGAGAGCAGTAAGGGATGCTGGTGAGATACTGGAATGTGTGAGAGCAGTAAGAAGGCTGGTGGGATACTGGGATGTGAGAGAGCAGTAAGGAAGGCTGATGGGATAATGGGATGTGTGAGAGCAGTAAGGAAGGCTGGTGGGATACTGGGATGTGTGAGAGCAGTAAGGAAGGCTGGTGAGATACTGGAATGTGTGAGAGCAGTAAGGAAGGCTGATGGGATAATGGGATGTGTGAGAGCAGTAAGGAAGGCTGGTGGGATAATGGGATGTGTGAGAGCAGTAAGGAAGGCTGGTGGGATACTGGAATGTGAGAGAGCAGTAAGGAAGGCTGGTGGGATACTGGGATGTGTGAGAGCAGTAAGGAAGGCTGGTGAGATACTGGGATGTGAGAGAGCAGTAAGGAAGGCTGGTGAGATACTGGGATGTGTGAGAGCAGTAAGGGATGCTGGTGGGATACTGGGATGTGAGAGAGCAGTAAGGAAGGCTGGTGGGATACTGGGATGTGTGAGAGCAGTAAGGAAGGCTGGTGGGATAATGGGATGTGTGAAAGCAGTAAGGAAGGCTAGTGGGATACTGGGATGTGTGAGAGCAGTAAGGAAGGCTAGTGGGATACTGGGATGTGTGAGAGCAGTAAGGAAGGCTGGTGAGATACTGGAATGTGTGAGAGCAGTAAGGAAGGCTGGTGGGATACTGGGATGTACGAGAGCAGTAAGGGAGGCTGGTGGGATACTGGGATGTGTGAGAGCAGTAAGGAAGGCTGGCGGGATACTGGGATGTGTGAGAGCAGTAAGGAAGGTGGAATGCTGGGATGTGTGAGAGCAGTAAGGGAGGCTGGTGGGATACTGGGATGTGTGAGAGCAGTAAGGAAGGTGGAATAGTGGGATGTGTGAGAGCAGTAAGGAAGGCTGGTGAGATACTGGGATGTGAGAGAGCAGTAAGGAAGGCTGGTGGGATGCTGGGATGTACGAGAGCAGTAAGGGAGGCTGGTGGGATACTGGGATGTACGAGAGCAGTAAGGGAGGCTGGTGGGATACTGGGATGTGTGAGAGCAGTAAGTAAGGTGGAATAGTGGGATGTGTGAGAGCAGTAAGGAAGGCTGGTGGAAACTTCTCTGCAAGGAAACAAGACACTGGTAGTTCTAAAGTGAACAAAAAATAGTGGCTAGTCTATATAATAATTAAACGTGTGTGTGCACAAACACACACACACACACACACACACAGACACACACACACACACACACACACACACACACACACACACACACACACACACACACGCACACACAGGCACGCACACACACACACGCACACACACACACGGACATACACACAAAGACAGATAAAGACATTAACAGATCTTAGCAAGTACAGTCTTGAAAACAGGAGTGTATGACAGAAATGTTAACATATTTTAAAGGATCTGAGTCCAACTGCATAAAATTTTTCAAACTGAGAAACAGATTTATATAAAAAAATAGAAACAGTTTTGTTCTGACCAATTCAGGAGATATGAGGAAATAATTATTTACTAAAAGGTCAGTGGAAGACAGGAGCATGCGGAGGCATCAGCATCTTAAAATAGTGAAGGAACGTAAAAACATGTTGGGGAGAAAAAGACAAGCCTTATGATGATAATAAAAGAGCAAAAAATGAGCTGTTGACTGAACAGGATATGCGTCTTTTCCAGCAAATGGAGATGGGGTAAACCATCTGGGGTAAAACAGTGTTTGCCTGCTATTATAATCAATGTGTCTGTGTTTCTGAACTGCACTTACTTTTACAATAAGCAAAATGGTGTAGGATTCAAACCAGTTTTTCAGGTCTAAACTTCTTGTCAGTCATTCTGTCCCACCACTTCCCACACCCCAGGATTTGAAACAGAACAAGAATTTATTTTGGTCTATCACTAATATACATCTGATTTCAGGACATGCTACAACTTGTAAATAGCATAATATATATTCAGAACAAAACAAATGCTTTCAAGAATTTCAACTTCACTGAAAAACAAGAAACTGTGTCTGCTTTTTTCAAACAGAGGTAAGATAGTGGCAGGCCAGTGAATGATAGCTAACACTGCTCTGTAGACAGTATATGTTAAGATTATGGGGGGTAGATAAGTAGACATTTGAGCTAAGGTGCATAAGGAATCATGCTGGAAACATAAAGTTACCCCTGAGGTATTTACAAAGGCTAAGAACTTGTCATATTTCAGTAAAGAAAACATGCAAAAACATGGCTTCAGAATTTGAAGATCTGAAGGCATGTGGGAACATGGTTTATAAGCAATGTGTGGAAAATTTATTCTTACAAAAGGTGGTAGACAAATAGATGCGATTTCCTAAGGAGGCAGTGGATTAAAAGCAGTGAGTCTATTGAACAAAGCATAAGACAGATGTAGGATGGTTCTACTCAGGGGTACAAGAGCACATACAATTGGTTACCCATGAATCACCAGCGAGTAAGACAATTGTTGACATCAGCTCAGTGATCATTACCTGCCATGAATGACCTATTTTAGTGTCAAAACATCCCAGCTTGGAAAGCACAAATGTTGGGAGGAGAGGACATTGATCTATAGGGCTGTTAGCAACAGACTATTGTGTATTATACTGTTAAAACTGAACAAAAATAAATGTTCCTTTCTTGCCATTTTTATAAGACAGTAATTCTGCATTGAATTCATATAGAATACTAGGCAGTTTTAAAAATGCAGCTTCTAAACATTTTTATTTTGAACAAAAGGTACTATTTTACTTGTTAAAAACTTAATTTTGGGTTACCCACATTTGTCACAGTACTCCAGTTCAAGACTGTGAACAATTATAAAAGCCTGCTCATAACTTCGTAAAATGTATACACAGCATAGCAATACAGCCTTAAATGTTACTGTATTGCATGTCTTCCATCCTTAAAAAGTGTCAGAGATAGAGAGAGACAGACAGACAGAAAGAGAGAGCAAGACAGTTAGAGTTAAGTCTTGGATACCAGTTGACTATGTGAGAAACACCTTACTATATCCTCATTTTAGCTTAATCTCTATAAACCACCCAACCTCAAAGGTGTGGAAGGGGAAGGCCCACAATTCTGGCAAGAGACATACCACTGGCCTTTCTCATTACCATCACTAAATGGCTGTAAGATAATACAAACAGAAAATGCTTCAGTGAATGACTGTACTTAGAATCAATTCATAAATACCATGAGAGCAGTGACAGAAAAGGCTGAACTATTTAAGGAAACAGAACACGTGTAAAGCTACAGACAAATGTGATGCTGTTTACAGGCTGTGTTAGCAGTGACCTTTGGGCTAACATTCGTCACTGTGCTGAGTAAGTCATAGCAAGACGAATGCAGTTTATTAGGCTGACATTCCTGCTTTCGCTGTCAGGACTTTGTATTTAGTCATTTGAATCATGTAAAATAAACCCGATGCAGCTGTTTGCATTTGAGAGTTACACAGGAGCCTCATCTGGGTTAAAGGATTTGTTCTGACTTGCACAATATGCAGGTGGAGTTAACAAAAATCAAACCCAGGTCTGCAGGACAAAAGGTAGACACAGTCTATTAAGTATGAAACTATACTATCAGCCGGTAAACTACTATCCACCAGACTGTTGACCCTTTCACATTCCTGCCACCCTTCTTACCTTTCCGTTTGCTGTCTTCGCAAGGATGTTGTTTCTGTAAAAATTATCAACATGGGCTCTTCAAAGTGCTTAGTACTACTGTATAACTCTCACATTATTAATGAACACCACATTAGATAGGTATTCTGACTCACATTAGTAATAAACACCACATTAGGTAGGCATTCTGACTCTCACATTAACAATGAACACCACATTAGGTAGGTATTCTGAGTCTCACATTAGTAATGAACCCCACATTAGATAGGTATGCTGTCTCTCACATTAGTAATGAACACTACATTAGATAGGTATTCTGACTCTCACATTAGTAATAAACACCACATTAGGTAGGTATTTGACTCTCACATTAACAATGAACACCACATTATGTAGGTATTCTGATTCTCATATTAGTAATGAATCCCACATTAGATAGGTATGCTGTCTCTCACATTAGTAATGAACACCACATTAGATAGGTATTCTGACTCTCACATTAGTAATGAACACCACATTAGATAGGTATGCTGTCTCTCACATTAATTAGTAATGAACACCACATTAGATAGGTATTCTGAGTCTCACATTAGTAATGAACACCACATTAGATAGGTATTCTGACTCTCACATTAGTAGTAAATATCACCTTAACCATACATTGTGGCTGTCACTGGTTATACATACAGCCTCAGACATGCTGTGTAACTCTTAATGTTTAAACTACCTTATTACACCAACCAGGGTACAAACATACTGGATCTGGTTCTCACTAACATGGAAGAATGCTGTGCACCCCTAGTGTGTTGTCTTTTCTGGTAAGGTCAAACCACAAAATGGTCACCTTTGAAGTAAACATAACAGCTAGAACCCCAGCCAACCCTGGAATATTCATTCAGGAACTACTCCAAGGCTAACTTCCTATTATTAAGTGATGTTGTTGTATCTTTCGGATTTTCCCGGTTAGGGGTCGCAACAGCGGAACTCTGGTCCGCTAATGATTGGCAATAGATTTTTTACGTACCAACTTGCCAGGTCTGATGCACAACCTTCAACGAAGGTACACCCATTCACGCATGTCTCCACACAGAAGACACTTTAGCTGAGAATCGAACAGGACAACGTCTTACTGTGAGGTGACAACGCTACTGCAGCACCACCACCGCAGCTCGTGATAACTTGGTAAAATTTCAAGCCCCCATAAACCCTGAGAACACTGCTGCCTATGCAGAACTATTCACAGAAACCCTGTACAAGCATGTTAATAACTGCATAGATGCAGCTGTACCCACCAGGAAGAAGTACAGAACTAACTAAAAAACAGGCCACCCTGGTGGAATCACAAAATCAATAGGCTGTTTAACAGGAGGAAGAAAATCATAGCAAAAACTAGGAGGTGCAGCACCCAGCAGAATATAAGCACTCTCATCAAACTAAGCAAGCAACTCAGAGGAAAAATAAAATCTACCAAAGCCAGATTTGAGGTCTCCCAGGCCAAGGACATCCACAAGGCATTATTTAGCTATGTCCACAACCTCAAAGGCAATACACAATTATGTGCAGAGCTCATTGTAAATGGAGCCACCTATACTGAGCCAGAAATATAGCAAACCTCCTGGATGATAAATTCAGCTCCAACTTTACCCCTCTCTCTCCCCCCACCTTCCCTCATGAAATACCATCAAATATGATGCCCCCTGCTATCACTAGGGAACAGGTCCTTAATGCTCTCTCTGTGGTGAAGAACACTGCATCAATGGGCCCAGACAATATCTAGGATGCCTTTTTATAATTTCCTCATGTCTTTTGGGGTTCTAATATCATGATGGGAATGAACCCCATTCCTAAGTCAAAATACAATTAAAGTTCATGAAATTAGTATTGTTTCAATCTCTGATGTCAGCCAGAAGTGCTCTTCCCAGCACCTGCAATGTGCCCAGTAATGACTCCTTCTGCAATTCATATGAGGTTACATAAATTGGTAACATATCTAAGTACGATTGTAAATTCTTTTTTATAAGACCCGTTGCTCATACTACTATTGGAACTGTCTAGATATCTTTCTTCAACATTGCCCTCATTTCTGCCTGCAAATCTTGGTATTTTATGACTTTGCATCTCTCTCTCTCTCTCTGTATGTAAGACACTGTAGTCACTAGGTGTAGCAATTTCAATGATCAATGCTAAATTTGTCTTTTTTTCATGGACTACTATATCTGGTTTTCTCACATATATCTTTTGAACTGTTGGTAATGGGTGATCCCATGTGATGTAGACTTCATGATTTTCTATGATCCTTTGTGACTCATGTTTCCATTGTTTTTCAGCTAATTCAATATTATAATGTTTGCAAAATCGTCAGTCCAACGGTTTTGCTACATTGTTATGCCTTTCAGTATACAGTCCTTCTGCCATTAGTGTATTACAACCAGCAACAAGATGTGTGACTGTTTCAAATTCTGTCTTACAAAACCTACATTTTTCTGCTTCTCCCACATGTTTAATGGACTTTGTAGAGCAACGTTTAAGTAGTCCACTATCTTGGGCCACCAATATTTATTTACCTTTTGTCTTTTGGTTTAAATTCTCCTCTCCTTAACCATTCCTGCATTTGATCCTGATCAACAAGAGGTTGTCCCAACAGGTTTCTATACTTGCAACTATATTTATGCATTTTCCACATTTCTTGTCTTCTCATCTGGTCCTTCACCTAATAGTCTTTCTTTAGTTTTTGGCACATTCAGTTGCTGTCTGATTCTGGTTTGATCTCCATTCCTGCTTGCCATCAATATGCTTCTGCTAGACTAAGCAGAGAAGTCATCTTAGATTTATTCTCCTCATGTTTCAAAACTTTCACTACATTTGGGTCTTGTGAGGTCAGCAGATGTGTGCAGTCCCACGATTGCAGATCTATACATGTAATCAATTTCAAGGAGGCCCATACCTCCTTCAGAACAGGGAATATATAGTCATGGTATACACTGCTTTTTATAAATCATTTGATGAGCATGAAGCATCCTCCTTGCTTTCCTTTCCAACCTATGCGACACCTTTTGGGGCCAGTCAATCTCTCCAAACCTGTAAGTTAGGACAGGTACAGCAAATTGGTTTATACTTGGACTTTGTTCCTGGATGTCAAGCTGTTTGCAGTATTAATTTTAGTCTTTTAAAATATTCCTTACTAAGTTTTATTTACATTTGTTCATGTTTTATTATCGATCAAATCCCAAATATTTATACATTTCCTCTTGTTCAAGTTCTTTTATACTGCATTCCTGTCCCAAACTGATGTTTACTTGGTGCTGAAGCTTTTCTACTTTAAAGGTTGCTTTTGCACATTTATCAAGACCAAATTAGATTCTTATATCATCTGAAAAAAATTGACCACTTGCAGTTGTGCTTTCAGTTCGTCATCTGATCAGCTATACAGTTTTAAATCATTGACAAAAAAGATATGAAGTCTTTGCACTTTGCTGTTTTCTCGGAGCCAAATTGTAACCATGACCTAATCTGTTCAGTAGACAGCTTAATAGGTTAAGGTCAAGACAAAAAAGCAGTGGTGACAGAGTCGCCATGGAATATCCTTCTTTGAATTTGTCCTTTATCATGGCTTTACTGCAAAGTGGTTTGTCACTGTTTCATGGTTGTAATGTACTCAATCAGTGTAGGGTGTATCTCATATATTTTAAGCACTCTTTTATCCATGAATGTGGAATGCTGTCAAATGCTTTTTGTAGGATATCCATACTTTCCCCTTTTACAGTTCTCCATTATGACTTTATGTAACAGCAAACGATCCTCTGTTCCATATGACTTTCTTTTATTACCCTTTTGTTCTATTGCCATGATTGAGTTTTCTTCTAAATCACTATAAACTCTGTCAGCATCAGTTCCATGATGTATACATTGTTGGAAGGCAAGGTATTGGTCTATAGCTTTTAGGATAACTTGCAGGTTCACTCTTAAGGAGGAGCATTGTTTTTCCTGTTGTTTACCAGATGGGTGTCTGTTCAGGGTACGTATATAAACAGTTCTTTCCATAGCTAAATCTTCTTGTAAAGATGTTAATGCTTTTAGCTACAAGTTAGGTACTGCATCTGGGGCTGGGGTTTTCCAGTTAGGTATTCCATCTGGGGCTGGGGTTTTCCAGTTAGGTATTCCATCTGGGGCTGGGGTTTTCCAGTTAGGTATTCCATCTCGGGCTGGGGTTTTCCAGTTAGGTATTCCATCTGGGACTGGGATTTTCCAGTTAGGTATTCCATCTGGGGCTGGGGTTTTCCAGTTAGGTATTCCATCTGGGGCTGGGATTTTCCAGTTAGGTATTCCATCTGGGGCTGGGGTTTTCCAGTTTGAGGCTTTTCTTCATTCTGTTTCAATCTCTCTGGCTTTTATTTCATCTCATTTCATATCCTGTACTTCCAAACGTATTATTTATTCTCTGCATTCAGCATCTTTATTATTTTCCAGAGGATTCTCCAAAATGTGTCTATATATTTTTTCTGGTGGCGTTTCTATTACTTTTGCATTATTTCCCAGATCTCTATAAAACTTTTTTAGGTCATCAATAAATTGTTTATTTTGTACTCTTCCTTTATATTTATCTGTGTATCTTCTTTTTCTGCCTGTGCTGATAATTTTAGTTTTCCTTTTTTTCATGTCTATTTTTCTTAGTATTTTTGTTGATCTGTTCCTTCTTCTATACTCTTCTAACCGTGACACTTCTTGTCTTAATTGCTTTATAGTTTTCTCTATTTGATACTTCCATGATGGCATTTGATTTCTCCCCTTCCTTTCCCTCACTACCCTGTGTTTTTGTGCTAAGACTTTGGGCCGGATTCACGAAGCCTCCATGTAAGAGTTAATATGTCTTACACGGAGGCTGCAGTCTAACGGTATAATGTCAGCATGCCACGCATATTTATGAGGGCATGCTGAATCATACCCTAGGCTAACACGGTCCATGTAGGAAAGTAGGGAGCGTGTCCAAATGCCGAGTTCTGCAAAGGGACACGCCCCCAGAAGAGTCAGAGTCCTGAAAGTAAACACCCATGAGCAAGTCCACGGAAATGTCAAGGAATACAACACCACACATGCCCTCACAGACTATAAACCCAACTGTAATGTAAAATGTAAAAATAGCAGTTTAATTTTTTTTTTATAATTTCCAAAATGTTTGCCCGTAGTTGCGCTAATTTGCGCAGGTATGCCCTCTGCTCAGCCACAGTTAGCAGACATTAAAAAGCATATAAGATCTAAATATGCAAATTCAGCCAAGTAGCAATAGCGTAGCGGTAGAGACGTTGGCCAAAGAGGAGGTAGTCACGGCTCGAGCCCCCACAACATCATTTTCCATTTTTATTTAAATAAGCATGAAACAATCCCCTGACATATATATATATATATATATATATATATATATATATATATATATATATATATATATATATATATATATATATATATATATATATATATATATATATATATAAAATTATAATTTAAGTAAAATGTAATGAAATGGGCCATGTATTTTTGAAGAAATCCGACATAATAAAATATAAAAAAAGGATCATAATTGCCCATAGCTTAGCAAGGCTTTAGCAAGCTGAATATGGGTGCCCATAGGTGAGCAGCGCTTTAACAAGCTTAATATGAGTGCCCATAGGTGAGTAGCACTTTAACAAGCTTAATATGAGTGCCCGCAGGTGAGCAGTGGTTTAACAGGTTTAATATGAGTGCCCGGAGTTGAGCAGTGCTTTAACACGCTTAAAATGAGTGCCTGTAGTTCAGCAGCACTTCACCCAGCATAATATGAGTGCTCATAGCTAAATAATGCATTACCCAGCATAAGCCATTTGCGCGAAGCTGCGCAGTGCACCAAACAGCTTACCGTTGGGCAACATTGGGCAAGCTGTATCAAAGCCACCTTTACACAGACACAGCTCCTAGCCTGTCTAGACAGTAGTAAAATAAAAAAAAGCAATGCCCATGGTCAAACCTGGGATACTGTGCACCATAGTCAAAGTACTGAACCACTAAGCCATGACAGTTGTACTGAGAAATGCAGTATTATCATATATATAGGAATGAATGGAAATAGAAGCATGACAAAGCAGGTTTTTTTAAGCTGATAAATATCCAAAACGGCCAATCACAGATAAGTGCGGGGAAAACCGGCATATATAAGCCCCATAGGCGGAAATACGCAGCATAACTGATTGTGGTACCCATTTGCAGTCAGGATGGCAGGTGCAGGAGAGGGAAGTCGCTTTAGAGCACAAAGGTGGGGTGTTGAGGAGTCAAAATATATGGTTTGGCTCCTAGTCCATGATCATGAAGCACAACTCATGCAGGGCCAGGTTCACTGGGGTGCGTACAAGGCAGAGGCATGGAACCGGTTGGCACATGATCTCACCAGTGCCACAGGCATTCCGAGGACTGGTGAACAGTTCTGTCACCCCCATGCCGACCTGAAGCAATGGAAGGAGGACCAACTGAACCAATTGGATCCAGGAGGCCCGCCAAATGCCCAACGCCCCACTACTGAGTAAGTATCCATGTAATTAAGTATGTAAGAAATGCTATTCTAGCATATAGTATGGAGATGTATGTTCCAATATTACTTCCTTTATATTACAGCTGCAGGTGTTCGTTCCGCAAATCAGCGAGCCTATGCTGATAGGCTGCTGAGGTTGCGCCACCAGGCAGGTTGGTAATTATTTAGCTGGTATTGTCATAGAATATAAGAGAGACAGATTGTAAAAGAGTTCAGTGTTGTAACCCAGTAATAAAGGTGAAATAAGCCTAGAATAAACATTCTGCTAGTATTGTAAGATTAGGTAAGTGATGCAGCCTGGAAAAGAGTGTAATGCAATCCAGTAATAAAGATTAAACAAGTCTCAAATAGAGTTTCCACCTGTATTGTAATATCAGATAACTGCTGCAGCCAGAAAATGAGTGGTAATCAATCAACAAATGATAGAGAAGTGTCAAATACATCCTTGTAAATTCTGCCATATGAAATAAGTGAGTCAGCTGGAAGGGTTGTTGTAAATCAGTAATAAATGTTAATAAAGCCTAGAATTAAGTTCCAGTCTGAAATGTAAATATAAAATAATTGAAAGAGTGTGAGAAAGACAGTTTGAAGCTACCAACAAAGCTGTAATAAGTCTGGAATAAAGGTATACTGCAGTCACTACATTATGAAATGAATGAGACAGCCACAACCAAAGAGTGTAATGTGTTAAATAAAATACAGAACATGGACTGTGTCCGTCCCACAAATTGGATATGTTGCTGTACCCTTGCATTATGGAAATAGTATGGTTGTATGAAATACTGAACATCCACAGTTGTCTAGACCCATATAAATCAAATGTAGCAGGATGCTGTACATGAACAAAGCCAGATATGAACATATATGAATAAAAATGGAATGTATATTAATGTAGCAGTAACATCCCCATCACCAACATTCCTAAGGTTACATACAGAAAACTGTACTAATACATGTAGGGGATATATATCTGCATCTACTAGGAATGTACAGTATATGTATAGGTAGTTTTATTTGTTAATGTAAAATTTCTCCACCTTACCCTATTTTCACAAATGATGCCATTCCACACCAAACCGGGTATGTGTATTCACAATTAATTCCCATGGACATTTGTCCTGTTGGTTCATACATATCTGCATGTACGTTGATGCATGTGCCCCATTCACATATCCAAACCTGATGGCCTGTTGCCACCCATCAACCCTGCATGCTGTTGGAATGTGCACTGTTGTTCTAAATATGCATGTGTTATGCTTGCTGCTTAATGTTCAGAATTCATGGGTGTTTGGTTAATGGGAATACTGATGCATGCTGTTACAACTAATTTTGAATGGTGTTGTTTGTTACTAACCCAAAATGCCATAAAATACTGCTAAACATAGGACAACAGGGAAGGCAGGTTCCAGCGGACCCACCTCTCCCACCTCAACTGGCGAGTGCACCTGCCACCAGTGCCCAGGCCGGGACCTCCTCCTTCGGTGACCCTGTGCCACCTTCGAGTGGAAGCACTGCAGGGGATGGGGCTCATCCCCCCTCTGCAAGCGTGGCAGGAGGAGAGCCTCCACTCACCCTCCATAGGGTCCGGTCTGTGGTGCGTAGTGAGATCAGGCGTTCTGTGACTGAGCCCCTATGCCAGCTTGAGGCGAGGGTGGCACAACTCACGGGTGTGTCTGCCTGTCCTATCCAGCCCCCAGCACAGCCCTGGCCTGGGCTGTGAAGGCGCAGTGGTAACTGCCTATGGGTGAGGATTTCAGTTCCACTGTTGCCATCTGTGGGTTCATGGGCTTGTGATATCCAAACATCCGTCCCCGTCATTTGTGTTTACCCCCCACATGTGTCATACTCCGCCCCTGTATGCGTCTTGTTTGTCTTGTCTGTTAACCTCCCCAACCTACCTCCCCAAATATACCTACTTCCTGTACCTCACATTCCACTCTCACCTGAAAAAAAAATAAAAAAAGGGCACTCTGTTCCCACAAAAAAATTAAGCCCCATACATAGCTGCCCAATTCATACACATGTCCACTGGACATGTAAACTGATAATTCTAATTGGCAGTACAACATATTTTGTTGTCCTCACCCCTCTCTCAGGGGTGGAAGGTTTCAAATTTCACACCAAATGTCACACATATGCACAGCTGTTGCTGATAAAGAAATGGGCAGCTATGGGCCTTCCCTACATCCTTCCTGCACACCCCGAGCTTGTTTTCCTACTGTCCTACCCTCTTTGTGCCCCCTTTTTACCACTTTCCTATCTCCCCATTTTCTTTTCTTTAAAAGAAATTAGCGCGGATGTTAGTGGGAGTAAGCACTTTTAAGCAGTAGTCAACGGGTGTGCGCTTGTGTGTGCTTAGCTAAGCGAGTTGCGCATGTGTAAGCATTGCGCAAACCAGCGCAAACCTGCTTACAACTGCTTAAAAGTGCCTTAGTCACTCTGTATGACAAGGCCTGTAGTCTGCTCATCAGCAAAATAGAATACCCCTGTCAGTCTCGAACCCCGGACCTTGGAAACACTAGTCTGCAAGAATTACCACTGAGCCACGGCAGATATACAAAAACTTGGTGCTGAAAGAAATATATCATGAAATACAAGGAGTGAATGTAAAGGGAATATAGGAAGGCCATTACACAAAGCTTGTTCCCTGAATCCTTACTGGCAATTGTTGTGTAATTGCATTACATTAGTGTGATAAGAGAAACAGCCATGCTAGGAGGTAATAATGTTACAGTAGCACCTTACAAACCCCACACAGTATCAGAGCAGGATAAACACTGCCATATTTGAATAGGTATGAAGCCAGACTTCCCAACTGTGACTGATTTACAGGGATGTCCCTAATTTGCAAAAAAATGTTACCTGTGCCCCACTGACTCCCTGTGAAATGTACTAACAGTAGGCAGAAAGGTGGGTATCCCACGTAATGGTGACTGTCAATAAGTTAAAGTAGACACTACTTGCATGTCAGAAATGGTGTAGTAATACATATGCTCAAAATACCCCACAGTCACGACTGCAGAATATATGAAATATATCACAGGTGTATCCCACTGATATGTACCTTTCCCTGAGGCTGGTCAAATATATACCTGAGAGTATCTGAGGCCTGCAAGTGTCAGAAATACACAGGCATATCAGCCTGTCTGCTGTTACACACTCTGCAAATAGCTGTAGAATTACTCCCACAAGCACACCCTCATGTAGGAGTACAACACAGAAATATCAAAAGATGTAGCCATCTAACAAACTAATGACAGTATAGCAGTTTACAAGCACTGCATGTGCCTGATATTAAGCACTGCATGTGCCTGATATTCATAATTGTTAGTACAAAATACAAGGCCCTAGTACTGCTCAGCAGAAAAATAAAATACCCTTGTAAGTGTCAAACCCCAGACCTTGGGCTCACCAGACTGCATGCAGTGCCACCAAGCCACAGCAAACATATAAGAACTTACTGCTGAAAGAAATATATCATGCATTACAAGGAGTGAATGTAAATGGAAAATAGGAAAGCCATAGCAACACATTCCAGTAAAGACAAATATCAGGCCTTCAAGGAGTGAATGTAAAGGGAAAATAGTGAAGCCATAGCAACACATTGCAAGATCTACTGTTGTATACCAGTTAATCCACAACTCCCACAGGAAAGTACATACTCCCATGTAAACAGTGTTAGCATTAGCAGGTGTGAGTTAACATACACACTGAGAAGAGTGAACTGGAAAAAGCAACAGTCAGGTTTCAGTACAACATGCATTTCAGTGGCTACAACACAGCCTTAGATATGAGAGACATACCAACCTTCTGATTGACACAACAGTGTCCACAGCAAACCAGCATGGTCCCCACCTTGTAAAACTGAAAGGCCTACGCCTACCTAACCTAACATTTTATAGCAGTGTCCTGAAATCACAGTGAGAACTGCAATTACCACACAGCAGGCTGCATGCAATTAGTAAATGCTGGCCACCAATTGGTGCAGAGGCCATCAAATGCACATGTGCAAATTCCTACAAAAGCAGCCTGTACTGCCAGTCCACACATGCAATAATGTCATTGCAGCAAATGGAGGGAGAGAGAGAGAGAGAGAGAAACAGAGAGACACAGAGGCAGATCAAAATAAAACAAAAAAAAGAAAAAGAAAAACCAAGCCAGCCAGCCATCCAGGCATCCATGTCATGTGTTGTGTGTGTGTGTGTGTGTGTGTGTGTGTGTGTGTGTGTGTGTGTGTGTGTGTGTGTGTGTGTGTGTGTGTGTGAGTGTGTGCAAATCTATGCATCCACAGCTTGTAACACTTGCACAACATTGTTATGTCCTTGTACACATTGTGTCCCAGGGTAGAAACAATCACTGAACAACTACACACAAGCATCAAGTACACGTATACTGTTATTAACAAGGGCTGTCTACACTTGCACTGCATGTTCCTGTGCAAGACATAACCTGCATGCTGACACGTGTGCAGTGATGTTTTTCCTTGTGAAATGGTCACCCACCCTAAAACAGTATTGTGTATGTGTCGGATTGCAGGTGTGTCTGTGTTTGTATCTGCTGTACTGAGGAGTGTGCCTGTATGCTTGTGTGCCTGTGTGCATGCGTGCATGCGCACCTGTGTGCATGTGTGCATGTGTGCCTGTGTGCATGTGTGCATGTGTGCATGTGTGCATGTGCACCTGTGTGCATGTGCACATGTGCGCATGTGTGCATGTGTGCATGTGCACCTGTATGCATGTGTGCATGTGTGCATGTGCGCCTGTGTGCATGTGTGCATGTGCGCCTGTGTGCATGTGTGCATGTGTGCATGTGCAACTGTGTGCATGTGTGCATTTGTGCATGTGTGCCTGTGTGCTAATGTCGTGTACACATTTGTAAGCTGTGTTTTTACCTTCCTCTCACAGGTTCTGATGTTGCTCTGGTGGAGTGCAGCAGGGAACCTGAAGCCACTGCTGGGGATAGTGCTAATGATGATACATGTGTAATGGCACAGGGAGGTGTGACAGAGTCTGTCGTTGGTCATCCAATTGACAGTACACAGCAGTCAACCCCATCAATGCGCACAGTCATCCTGCCGATACATCCATTGTCACCAATGTCCTTAGCTGAGGGACAGCATACAGTGGGCATTGACCAGGGTAGTGTGGTATCATTGGCACATGCATCCCCTCACAGCAGCCATGGCCAGATTCCTGACATGGTACCACACAGGCAGATGTCCAGGGGTTCTCATGGGAGCATCCGTGGTCGTACTGCCCCTGTCAGACGTGCCCACAGAGGTCTATCAACCTCAGCTATGTTCCGGGCTGTAATGCAGGCAGAGGCATGTATGGAACGGTACACCAGACAGGGTCTGAGGGAGCTTAGAGCACATTGCACCGCTATGAATGACACTATGCATGACGTTGCGTCTGCCATCCGTAACATCAGCGAGGTCATTGATAGACGTTGGGGGAACACATTAGATCTGTTCCACAACTACATGTCCAGGAGCCAGGACAGTGCAGGACGGTTGAGGCGTCGATGTGGAAGTCTGCCAGCAACATTATCAGCTGCCACTCGTCACGGACGACAACAAACCTGCAGCTGCTCCTATAGTGCCAGTACCAGCCCCAGCAATGCTGGGTCTGTGCTGTCATTAGACCATGCTAGAAGACCACATGCATGTGGCTCTGGACAGTCCCAGCAGGGACATGTGTTCAGTCAACAACCCACTGCTTCTGATGACAGTACCCAGTCTGGCTTAGTACCTGATACTGTCCGTAGCACCCCTGCCAGGCACAGGTCCGTGGCCAGAGACAATGACCTGTATGACCTGGCAGGTACAGTCTGTGGCTGTCCACAAACACCCATATATGGCAGCCACATGGTGGAACTGTGTGCATGCATATACACACACACACACATAATGCTAACACCTAGGGCTAACACATACACACACACATCAAAGCAACGTTGCCCCATCTTATACTGTTGTCCCTCACTAACACACACACACACACACACACACACACACACATACATGTCAATTGGATGTGTCAGTGGCAGACTCTGACAAACCAAGTACACACCCTGTGCATATGATGAAACTGTGCCACCTCCTGCCATCTGTAACATTGATGCTGGAACGGGATAGCATGGTACTGATGCACAGGGTGACTACATAGCACTGTAGTAATATTATCATGTTGTTAACAGTACAGTGTAATGATATTGTTGTGGGTATATTTGAGCATGCATGATGCATTAACTATGTTTGCCATTGCAGTTTTGTATACACCAGTGTTAATTCCCAAAGTGTACTGTCTGCACATGTGCCACATGGCTGTTGTGTGTACCTCTGCCTGCATGTGTTGGGGTGTGGACAGTACATGTGTGATGTCTGCATCACCGATTTGCAGGTGTACATTTGTGAACATGGTCAGCATGGAACATGACATGGTTTGACAGTATGCTGTGGGTGATACGGTTTCCACATGTCAATGGTCTGCATTCTGGTAGTATACACAGCTTACATAGCCTGACATCCAGTGGTCATTACATGGTGTCTCCTCAACTGATACACAGACGTAGGAACCTGGTGTCAGTGATATCCCTGCAGTACTACACTATACCAGTAGCCATTGTTACTGAGCCCCACACATCCCTGGGAACAATACCCTTTGGCATATAGCAGTCACATGTGCATGCCAACACACTATGGATATGTCCAGCCATGACTGCAAATACATACAGTGGCCTACAATGCATTCTACACATGACACACCTAACCACCACAAGGGTATCATACTGACAGATACCTGTTGTCCAAGCCATGGTATATTGCTGTAACGCTACTGTGGCATTGTCATCAGCATGTAGTTAACAAAGTATTCCAACAGTACCATGTAGGTGGTAGCACCCATCATGTAGAACGGGTAATGGTGTGTACATGTGGACAGGTGTTATCTTGTCTATCCTGTGATATTCACATTTCCAAAGGTATTCTGCAGTCCCTCTTTGTATCACCTAAGCAAGAAGGTGTCTGTATGCATATCGGCAACAGTTGCCATACACCTACACTGGATGGCCATCACTCACAGACTTTGCTGTGTTTTAACATGTCTGACATATACTGCAGACATGAACCATCACCCACATTAATCTATCAAAGCTTTCATGGGTGTGTGTCACATAGTTGGCCTAGGACACAGATCACTGCAGTAGCTTGCATTGTCACCAACATACATGTATGGCCTATGGTCTGGTAAGCTGCGGCACATGGCGGCAAAGGTAACAACTGTATTCATATGGGGCAAGCTTCACACATAGGAACTATTAAAGGTCACAGGTACATATCTGTATGTGGCAAACACATACCTGATGTGTGCATGGCAATTACTGTTATAATAATATGTCATACAATAATGAAAGCAAAACACACAACACATTCACAAACTATGTGACAAATGCACACATGGCATTTGTAGGATTCAAACCCCTACCTAACTAGGTTATGGTACTTGACAGAGATGCATTAGCACAGCACACTATTCGCATTACTGGATGGTTTCCCTTCTCCTGCTGTATTTATAGGGTGCTGACATCATCAGTCTTTCCAAAGAAGAATGTAAATCTTTTAGTGCGTTATCCCAGTCTTCAAAATGACCATTCCTTTCACAAAGAATTGCAGACATACACACACCCCTGCCCCCCCCCCCCCACACACACACAGCGCTTGCAGGATTCAAACCCCTACCTAACTATGTTATGATACTTGAGACAGATGCATTAGTGCAGTGCGCTATTCGCATTACTGTATGGTTTCTCTTCTCCTGCTGTATTTATAGGGTGCTGACATCATCAGTCTTTCCAAAGAAGAATGTACATCTTTAACTATCCCTCAGTATGGGGGATAACAATATCTGTGCATTCACAGAAACCTAGTTCAGAGTCACATATGCACACTGGCACTGACAGGTTATGTTCTATACCATGCTTCGTAACCACAGGACTTGTGACACAGAACACAAGTAGGGGGTGTATCCATATACATCACAGATACACACACCTCTGGGTTGGTCCCACTGCACTAAGCATGACAGGCCATACATATACACCTACCATTGTGCAAAACTGCCTTTTGGTTTGGTGTGTAGTTCAGACCACCCACCCATACCCAGTAACCACACTTGGCTTTCCTGGGAACAGTGTCGGATATGAAGGTCTTCACACACACCATTATAGTGGTTGACTTCAGGTACACAAATATTGACTGGGGATACTACTCAAGCCCTCAGCATCACCCTACAGCCACTACAATTTGTGAATCCATGTGCTATGGCACAACCAGTCACCACACCAACTAGGGAGAATACATATTGGACCTGATCATCACCAACATGGGGACTCTATTTTCCACACCAGAGGTACAACTGTCATTGTTAAGATCAGACCATGATCAACTTTCCCTGGACATCCATATCCCATCACACACCCAGCCAAGGAAATCACTGTAAAGAATTTCTCAAAAGCAGACTTTGGACTTGTGAAGACTGGGGTGGAATACTTCAGAGGCCCTGTGCTGCAGGTTAATACAGACCAATCTGCAGAATTCTTTACAAACGCATTGTATGAGAAGCTGTAAGTATGCATTGATCATGCTATCCCACATAAAACCATGACTCCTCCAAAACAGGAGACCTGTCTGGTTGACCCCAGCCATATATAAGCTGTACAACAGAAGGAGGAAGCTACTACATAATAGAGCAATATCCCACAGACCCAGATAGATCATAACCTCTCCTTTGCTAATCACATTGACAGAGAGTCATTGCTAAGAACTTTGTATAGCCCTCCTTCTCACATGGGTGTTTGCATGTAGATCATGTGAGGTCATTGTAGCCCTCTACTACTCACTCATCAGGACCATGTTTGACTACAATGCCCCTTTTGGGGTGTACCTTACCCAACACCTGCGGCAACTACAGTGAACACAACAGTACCTCCCCAAGAGAATCATGGGCTACACACAGATGTCCTATGCAGCTGAGCTAAAGGATGTCCAGCTCTACTCAGTTGCTTAACGCCTTCTCAGAGGTAATCTGTGCCTGACATACACAGCCATTTCAAACCCAGAAGTAATGGACATGCTCCACCTCATAACATCCAAGATCCTTACAGCTACACACTCCAGGGACGTAAACCTCAGCACAAACATAAATAGGACATGCTGCAGGGACAGATTCATTACTCATAGGCTCCCCTCACTCTGGAATTGAATCCCAATTAAAGTTAGACATAGCCCCTCACCAACCTTCTTCCAGCAAAATACAGCCGCGTGGATGGGAAATTGCAAATTCACCCCTGGGATCTCCACTGTGTCCCTGCTTGACAGAGGCACAGCAAAGTAGCCTTAAAGGGTGCCTTCTGTGACCTACAGATGCCAAATACACTCTGCCTAGGCTTATGAATTCCCTAGGGCAGACAGCCTAGTATTCACCTCTGCACCTATGTTTATTTTTGTGATGCACAATATTTGTTGCTGCTACTGTTTGCAGGTCTTTATTACCGTAGCTTTCACAGTTTCTGTGAACAACTTGTGTATCTGCATAACATGTTTGATCATGACAGAGTTCCGGTATACTAATATATGTGTCTGTTGTCATTTAACTGTGTGCACAGGGTGGATTGCTAGATCGTGGGAGGGTCCTGGCTTAACACATACAACTGCCAGATATGTGTGACTGACTGCTATACTCAGACATGGCCTAAGTGTGTGAGCATGCCCAGTTCAGGCTTTCCATGGTTTGTTGCCTGACATGTGTCTCATTTATCCAAGTGTGTGAGCATGCCCAGTGTGACCTTTCCATATGTTGTGATCTGAAGTCCACTACATTTGTGGTTGTGTGTGAACATGACCAATATTGACATTAATACTGTGTGTGTTGGAAGTCATGTTGTGTTCTTACTGCCAGACTCCTTTGTGTCATAACTCAACAGGGATTATGCTGTGCTTGCAGAGTTTCCATGGGATAGTTTGCAAAGACTTGGCAACATTCTCTTATACTGGCTGAACACTGCAATACTGTCATGGTGTAGTGGTTCAGTACTTTCACTATGGTGCACAGTATCATGGGTTTGAGTCCCATCACTGCTGTAAATGCTCATACTGAGCAGACCAGACTAGTTAAGGGCCAATTGGGCAACTATGAGTATGTTGCATTTTGTTCAGCTATGGCCTACTTAAACCAGGCTTGTCTGACATTGCTGTGTATTCACCACCTTGGGTGGACATTGGCAAACATTACTCCACAGTGACCACAGTTGTACTACTTGGTGTGTGTGATTCTGTTCATAGGTTCATACTAGGCTATCTGCCCTAGGGGCATTTATAATCCTAGCCAGAGTGTGTTTGGCTTTCAACACACATTGTAAGTGGAGTTTGCCATTACATTTTTCATGGTTAGTGTACTGTGCCTCTGGCTAACAGTGACATAGAAGTGATACCCAGGGTAAACCAACAATCTCCCATCCACTCATCAGGATTCCTCTTGAAGAGGGTCAATGAGGGACTCTGGCTAACCTGGGATGGGAGTTTACTCAAGAGTGGGGGGAGCCTCTGGGTTATGGATCTGTCACTCCAGCATGTCCTATTTATTTCAGTCCTGAGGTTCAGGTCTCTTGAGCGCATAGCTTGATGGGATTCTGATTTTTCAAGGTGCGGCATGTCCATTGATTCCAGGTTGGACATGGCTTTATACATCTGGCACAGATCGCCTCTGGGCAGGCAGTATGCCACTGAGTGGAGCTGCAGTTTCTTTAACCGGGCAGTGAATGGCATGTGTTTGAGTCCTTTGATCCTCCTGGTGAGGTACTGTTGTGGTCTTTCCAGCTGCTGCAGGTGTCTGAAAAGGTACATCCCACAAGGGGCATTGTACTCAATTATGGGCCTGATGAGGGATGAGTTAAGAGGCACAATGACCTCCACTGATGTAGATGTGATTACCTTCATGACTAGGTGGGCTATATGAAATGTTTCTCTGAACACTTTGGCCACATGGTTGTTGAATATGAGATTGCTATCAACTTGGGTCCCCAGGTTCCTTATCACTTCTTCCATACTTAATGGGTTACCACATATGTAGTAATTTGTGGGCACTTAGTTTTTGACAAAGGGGAGGACTATACACTGTTTTGTGTTTAGCTTGAGAACATGGCTCTGGCACCAGTTGTCTGTTTCTATGAGGCCCTTTTGTAGGATGCTTGTGTCAGCTGGAGGGTCGATTATGGTGCCCAGTTTGCGGTCATCTACAAACTTGTTCACCAACTGTCCTTCTGTGTTGGCCTGTACCTCTGAGAAATATATACCAAACAAGGAAGGTCCCAGGACTGAGCCTTGTGGGATGCCACTTGTAGCTGGTTTGTGGTCTGACATGGCTCCAACATTTCAGACCATGTGGGTTCTGTCCTTGAGCCAGTTTGCAACCCATCTAGTGACATAGGGGTTTCTATTGAAGCTGGTGATCTTATCTATGATGACCAAGTGGGGTACTGTATGGAAGGCTTTTGCAAGGTCCAGGTAGGCTGTGTGGACCACCATCCCCTCGTCAATGGCCTTGGTGACTGTTTCAAATGACTCACCCAGGTTTAAGGGGCAGGATCTGCCCTTAACAAAGCCAAAATGGGTAGGATCCAGTGTCTGTGTGTCCCCAATATGTTTATTTCTGAGGTCCATGATGATCCTTTCCATAGCTTTGCAGACCAACCTAGTCAGGCTTCTGGGGCGACTGTTTGTAGTATCTGTTGAGGCACCACCTTTGTGGAGAGGGTCCACTGTTGCTGTACACTGCTCTTTGGGTACATATCGTGTGTTAAGGCTGACATTGAACAGTGATTTTATGTGTGTGTTCAATTCTTCTTGGGGTTCATGTTGGACACAGCCCAGGACACCGTCTGGTCCCATTGATGCTGTGTGTTTTGCTTTGGAGAGGCTGGCTGTTACCTGAGCATCTGTGATGTCATGGGGCCAGCACTCTGCTGGGATAGATATTTGCCCTTTTGGTGGGGGGGGAGTTTGCACTGAACCTGTCAGCTTGGATGTTGGCAATGTCTGTGGGTTTGTTGTATTGTTTGTCATTTTGGACTAATTCTGAAATTCTGGGGATTCCCACACAGGTTCCTACAATAAGTAAAGAATGCCTTGTGATTATCCTTGGTGTCCTGTACAATTTTTATCTCACAGATGGCCTTAGACAATTTTATGTGTGGACGTTGTTTTTCAATAATACTGGTCAGAGATGGCTTCCCTTTTTGTGATTTGGATCTATCATATAGTAGCTTCCTCCTTGTATTGTATGGTTTGTTTATGGCTGGGGTCCACCAAACAGGATGCCTGCCTTTGGAGGATTGGGTCTTGGTTTTATTTGGGATTGCATGATCCATGCATTCCTGATGGTGTTCATAGAATGTGTTTATAAAGGGTTATGAGGTCTGGGCCGTATTTTCCACAGACACAGGGGCTGTGAAGGATTCCACCTCAGTTTTGAGGTGTGTGACATATGCTTTAGTGAACATTTTTCACTGTGGTTTTCTGGCCATGGGCTGGGGTGGGGATGTGAATATCCAGTAAGATTACTATCTGGTATGATCGGACCAGTGAGGGATACACTTCTGGTCTTGGGCATAGAGTCCCCATGTTGGTGATGATCAGGTCCAGTATGTTTTCCCCTCTTGTGGGAGTGGTAGCAAGTTGTTCCATATCATTTTGGTTTATAAATTCTGGGAACCTTTGGCCTAGGGTGTTGGAGTTAGGGTAATGCTCCCAGTGTATGTTTGGGTAGTTGAAGCCACCCAATATAATGGTGTTTGGGGAGATCTTCATATTTTCATGTGTTCTCCAGTCGGCCAAGTGTGGTTCCTGGGTTTAGAAGGGTGGTCTGTAGCAGGCTATGAACTGGAAGGCGGTTTTACCCACTGTTGGTTACACATGGGTAGTCTCTGATGTTTCGTGCTGTGCCACCAACCTGGGGGTGTGGGTATCTTTGACAAATATTGATACTCACCCTCCTTTTGTAGTTTGTTCCATGTTTTGCAGCTGTAAAGCATGGTATGAGGTGTACCTGTGAATGCTAGTGTGCTCTTGGGAGCCTTGAACCAGGTTTCTGTTACTGCACAGATATCAACATTCTCCATGCTGAGGAGTGTTTGGAGTGCATGCATCTTGCAGTTTAGACTTCTGGCATTGAGTAGCATTACTTATACTTTCTTATCCCTTGTGATACCTATGGAGGTGGGTTTGTCTTTTGAGCCTTACCTAGAAAAGGCACTATGGGGGAGACAAGAGCCTTTGGCAATATCCAATAGGCCACAGGTAATAGGTGAAATCCATCCCTAGCAAAGCATCATGTCTTGCCGAGCATCTCATCCCAGGCTGACAGGCATTGAATCCCCTTTCACTGACACCAATACTTAAGCCAATTGTTGTAATTGATCATCTTGTCTTCATATTGTGGCCTCATGTTTGGTGAGGGTAGGATGCTACTGAAGGTCATCAAGTTTGCATATACGACATGGTGGTAAATGCTGTTTAGCACTACCTTACATTGCTTAACACATGGCAATCATGCCTCAGGTGGTGCTGCAGGGCTGCCTATGTTGGATGCACATACTGCACTCCCTATACATGTTTGGAAACAGGTAGTGTCAAGTTAGGCATCCCTTTTACTATATGTGCTAGTCAGAGAGAGGTATCATTTCCAGGGTTCCTACTGAGCCAGTGTATGTGCTATGCATTGCCTCTTTGCCAAGGCCAAGGCATACTGGGTACGCCTCCTTCTGCCTACTGGGGCAGGCTCAGGTTGTTCCTCCTCCAAGTCACGCTCTGCCTGTGATGGCCTTGGCACTGGTGGGGGTCTGTTTGGCCCAGGCCTATGCTGGTCATGTTGCAGCTGTTTTCGCAGGATCATATTATGTAGCATAGCACATACCATGACAATTTGGGTACATGTAGTTGATGAGTATTGCAAGGCTCCACCAGATGTGTCCAGGAACCGGAACCGTGACTTGAGCAACCCAAACACACGCTCGATTACATTTCATGTTTGTGTGTGTGCCTCATTATGGCATTCTTGTTCAGGTGTGTGTGTGTTTCTGATGGGTGTCATCAGCCACGGCTCCAGTGCATAGCCAGCATCCCCCACTAAGTGACCATGTGGGATGTCCCCATTGGCAAATGTCTGGTACAGCTGCGTCAGATGCCAGATATGGGAATCATGGTAGCTTCCAGGGCAGCCAGCACACACACATTCATTATTATGTTCTGGGCATCACACACAACCTGGCAGTTGATGGAGGGGAAGCCCTTGCGGTTAATGTAGGCCCTACCCCGCTCACCAGCTGGTGCTTTGATGCGTATATGCGTGCAGTCTATTGCACCCACTACCTCAGGGTATTCTGCTATTTGCTGGAAGATATGCATATTGCTGGCCAATACCTCATGGGAATTGGGGAAATATACATGATCACCGACATGTGCTGACATGGCATCCAGGAACTGGTGCAGTACCCTGGATGCTGATGCCTGTGATATCCCCATCATATCACCAGTTGGTCTCTGAAAGGTACCTGTTGCTAGTATTCTTAGGTCAACACATACCTTGGTTTCCACTGGGATGGGTTCCCCTCTGTTGGTTCTGTGTGTGAGGCGTGGCCTGCACAGCTCAACAATTTGCTGCAGTAGGTCTCTGTCCACTCTATAGCTCTCCACTATCTCCAGCTCATGTAACCCCTGATAGGTGACCCTGGGCCTGTACACTCTTTTCCGTCTCCTCACTGTGGGTTGTCCAGCAGCATTTGCATTGTCACCACCCTCAGCATGTTGCATATGTTGTCTTATAACAGCAATGGCAGCCCCTAGCATTTTTTGTCTGAGTGAAGCTTTTTCAGTTTTCACTTCTAGTAGCATACTCCAGTGTTTCAGTGTCTCTTGTGAGAAACAAACCGCACTGTTGTTTGCAGAGTTTTAAGTGCTGGGCTGGGCTAGGCTAGTGCTCTGCCTGTGTTATTGCCTGATTCGGGTTGTTTTCACCTGCTAGCTCTACTAGTATCACCTGGTAGCTTCCTGCTATTTGTTGTGCTTCCTTTTTCCTTTCTGTTTCCTCAGGGGGAGCGATACGCATACAAGCGCAAACACGCTCACAGCAGCTCACACATGCGCATACATGCTTAGACAGACTAAAACTTGCTTATTCGGGCTAAAACGCGTGCACACCAGTGCAAACAAGTTTACGGGTCTTCCAACAGCCTTATACATGCTTAATCCGGCTTAAACGTGCCCACTCATGCTTCCACGTGCGCACTCTGTCTTACTCAAGTTTACAGGCGCGCACACGCGCACATACCCGCTCAGCAAGAAACTTTGGTGTTATCCACAGTATACACCTTCCATTTCTTGGCTTTCCCTGGCCTACCTGTTGACTCACCTCTTTCCATGATGTCTAACTGACACCTAACAGATGCCACTGTCCTCCAATGAGCTTCACTACTTTCATACATACCCCCCTTGTGATGTCACTGTCCTCCAATGAGCTGCACTACTTTCATACATAACACCCTTGTGATGTCACTGTCCTCCAATGAGCTGCACTACTTTCATACATACCCCCCTTGTGATGTCACTGTCCTCCAATGAGCTGCACTACTTTCATACATACCCCCTTGTGATGTCACTGTCCTCCAATGAGCTGCACTACTTTCATACATACCCCCCTGTGATGTCACTGTCCTCCAATGAGCTGCACTACTTTCATACATACCCCCCTTGTGATGTCACTGTCCTCCAATGAGCTGCACTACTTTCATACATACCCACCCTGTGATGTCACTGTCCTCCAATGAGCTGCACTACTTTCATACATACCCACCCTGTGATGTCACTGTCCTCCAATGAGCTGCACTACTTTCATACATACCCCCCTTGTGATGTCACTGTCCTCCAATGAGCTGCACTACTTTCATACATACCCACCCTGTGATGTCACTGTCCTCCAATGAGCTGCACTACTTTCATACATACCCACCCTGTGATGTCACTGTCCTCCAATGAGCTGCACTACTTTCATACATACCCCCTTGTGATGTCACTGTCCTCCAATGAGCTGCACTACTTTCATACATACCCCCTTGTGATGTCACTGTCCTCCAATGAGCTGCACTACTTTCATACATACCCACCCTGTGTTGTCACTGTCCTTGAATGAGCTGCACTACTTGCATCCATACTGCCCTTGTGATGTCACTGTCCTCCAATGAGCTGCACTACTTTCATACATAAACCCCTTGTGATGTCACTGTCCTCCAATGAGCTGCACTACTTTCATACATACCCACCCTGTGATGTCACTGTCCTCCAATGAGCTGCACTACTTTCATACATACCCCCTTGTGATGTCACTGTCCTCCAATGAGCTGCACTACTTTCATACATACCCCCTTGTGATGTCACTGTCCTCCAATGAGCTGCACTACTTTCATACATACCCCCTTGTGATGTCACTGTCCTCCAATGAGCTGCACTACTTTCATACATACCCCCCTTGTGATGTCACTGTCCTCCAATGAGCTGCACTACTTTCATACATACCCCCCTTGTGATGTCACTGTCCTCCAATGAGCTGCACTACTTTCATACATACCCCCCTGTGATGTCACTGTCCTCCAATGAGCTGCACTACTTTCATACATACCCCCCTTGTGATGTCACTGTCCTCCAATGAGCTGCACTACTTTCATACATACCCCCTTGTGATGTCACTGTCCTCCAATGAGCTGCACTACTTTCATACATACCCCCCTTGTGATGTCACTGTCCTCCAATGAGCTGTACTACTTTCATACATACCCCCCCTGTGATGTCACTGTCCTCCAATGAGCTGCACTACTTTCATACATACCCCCTTGTGATGTCACTGTCCTCCAATGAGCTGCACTACTTTCATACATACCCCCTTGTGATGTCACTGTCCTCCAATGAGCTGCACTACTTTCATACATACCCCTTGTGATGTCACTGTCCTCCAATGAGCTGCACTACTTTCATACATACCCCCTTGTGATGTCACTGTCCTCCAATGAGCTGCACTACTTTCATATATACCCCCCTTGTGATGTCACTGTCCTCCAATGAGCTGCACTACTTTCATACATACCCCCCTTGTGATGTCACTGTCCTCCAATGAGCTGCACTACTTTCATACATACCCACCCTGTGATGTCACTGTCCTCCAATGAGCTGCACTACTTTCATACATACCCACCCTGTGATGTCACTGTCCTCCAATGAGCTGCACTACTTTCATACGTACCCCCCTTGTGATGTCACTGTCCTCCAATGAGCATCACTACTTTCATACATACCCCCCATGTGATGTCACTGTCCTCCAATGAGCTGCACTACTTTCATACATACCCCCCTTGTGATGTCACTGTCCTCCAATGAGCTGCACTACTTTCATACATACCCCCCTGTGATGTCACTGTCCTCCAATGAGCTGCACTACTTTCATACATACCCCCCCTTGTGATGTCACCTATCTCCTACTCTGTTCCTCCCCATATCCTACTCCTACACTCCACTGACTGTGCTCATTTGCTATGTAAAAGTGCGATTCACTATCCTAACACTCATTTACATAGGATTGCCTACTAATGCTTGGTTACATGTCTTAGACTGGGCTTCTCCCCTTAGCAACCCCTACTCGGTGGCCATGTTGTCTTCAGCCTGTTATTCACTTACATTGTAATTTGACAATTTTCATAAATTCCATGTTTGTGGCTTTTATTGCCTTATTTTATGAGTTTTATAGTGCACCCCATTTGTGCGGTGCTGCCCTATGCTTAAACATCGGAAATCGGCAAAAAAAAAAATATTTTTATTTTAGTTTTGCATCAGGAAAACTTTCCAGTGGCCGTATATTTGGCCATTGGCATGCTTCCTCAACCATATGCAACCTTTATTTGGAGCTGACAAGGCTCCATTGTGCTATTTGCAGAACGGTACTCAGTTGTCAACTGAGTACATTTGTGCAGCTAACACGTCTCCTACTTGGACAGGTTTCTGCTTCCTGGATTGCAAATTTACCTCATTTGCATGCCTTTCGGCTGCAAGTGAGATAATTTGCATATCACAGCCCTCTCCGTGTAGGAGATGTGTTAGGAGCTCTCTTACACTCCCCTACAGGCTGTTCGTGGATCGCTCGTTGGACATGATGGCTGCATGGGGTCTTACTCTACTCGTAGACTCCGTGCAAGCCATCGTGAATCCAGCCCTTTGTTATTAACTGCACAGTAATATATCCTATTTACTTCTGTTATATAACATGAGTCACTATAGAGAGGCCTAATTACTCTGTTCATTTGTTTTATCAAACTTCTAAATTATGGGGTATTATTGACTTTCTGTAGTCTATTTCTTTCATTGCTCTAATATACCTGTCCATTTCTATTAAATCAAGCAACTCTTTTCTTAGATCATTTTCTTCTAAACTGCAGGCACATTCTTTGTTCCCCATTTCCTGCAGGCATTCTAAAGAAAGTTCCAGACCATCTTCCTGTATAACATTCTCTCCAGTTTCATCTTGTGCCATCCACTGCTCTGTCACATGGGAGCTCACTGGCCTATCATGCCACAACATTGACTACATCATAGTTTCCACAGTTTCCTGTTCCTTCTCTTGCTGTGCAACTTCAACTGAATGTTTGTACTGGTTTCCTGTGAAAGTCTCCAAAGTATCTTCATATGGCAACTGATCAGATGTTTCCTGCTCCACTGGTTTCCCCTTAATTTGGATAGCCATTGCTCTATCCTGTTGTGGTGCTTTCTGAATTAGATTTTCTACACTGAATCCTTCATTTGCAGGTGCTCCATGACCTCAATTTCTATTTCTTTGACTTCTCCATTACTAATCCTCTCAAATATCTTTGGTGCTGCTCTTTTTGTATTGATTAATTTTGCTTTCTCCTTTGCATAAATACTGCACTATATTAAATCTCTTTTCATTCCCATGTCCATATTTCTCCATCAGATGTCTCCTGCTCTTCCTGTTTCTCCTTACTTTGGGGACCTGTTGTTTTATCCTGCTGTGATGTAACCTGAGTTACACTTTCTGCACTAAATCTTTCACTTCAAATGCATTTCATAACTTCATCTACTATTTTTTTAACTTCTACTTTACTAATCTTCTGTTCTATGTTCCCTCTTTCCGTTCTTATTTTTTATTGTGAATTTTTGCACATCTGGATGCCTTTTTCTTGTACTTCTCTTTGAATATCTTTGGGGCTGCCTTTTTTATGTTGATTATTTTGGCTTTATCCTTTCCATAAATATTGCACCATATCAGATCTCTTATTCATTTCCACGTCCATATTTCTTTTTTATACCTTTCAAAAGTCACTGTATTTTGTTCTTTATATTTTCGCACTTCCTCAGTCACTTTTTTTTCCAAATGGCCCAAAGTTTCTTGGTCTATATAATGTTTGTCATAAATCTGTTGTATTAATGAACACAAATTTTTATTTGAAGCTTCTGACAGTCTTTCGTGTGGAAGTATTTTTCTTTCATCTAAAGTCTTTGAGATCATTCTTTCTGGCACAAGGCTATGATTATAATTGGTTGTCTAACATCAAACACAAAGTCCCATTGCTCATATTAGACAGATTCAAGCCAATCCTATATAAGATCAATACAAAAATAAGGACCAAAACAATGCTTTGGCAAGACTGTTAATCATTTGTTCTCACTTTATGAAATTCACTTTTAGTGTATTCAGAGTTGTCAGTCTAGCCGAAGTTTCTGAGAATTATAAAGTAAAGCTTGAGGGTCGTGAATCTTATTGGCAGATTAAGTTAAGAGCTGACAAGTATCCAGGACTCAACGACTATATTAACATAAAATGTTTCTTGTCAGCTCAGAAATTTTAATTTGTTTCTCTTCTATTATGAACTTGACACAATGTTTCTCAGATCAAGTACTCTTTAAACAACTAGCCATTTTAAAAGATATGTACTGATTGGTTGTCTAAATACCACATGACCTTTTGGCACTATTTTTAAACTGGAGGATTCAGTTGTATTTTAGATTCTGATGAAGGTCTAGTGAATTAAGGCAGGCAACAAGTATTGTTTAAACTGTGAGCATTGCTGAACTGTTGAAATTTGAAGTATGTATTTGTTTAACAATTACTTTCTAGTTACTAATAAAGTCTTATACATAAAGTTTAAAATATCTTATCTAATGCTTGTAACATGTTTTTTGTATAAACTGTGAAGATTCCTGAACTGTTTAAAATTTGTAGTATTTAACTGTATAACAACTAGTACCTGTATGTTAGTAGTCTAGTAATCTCCTGGGGCTTATCTCCCCGGGACTCTACTGAAAATGGACATAAATCCAGTTCGACTATCCAGGTCAACAAATGTAAAATAAAAAATAAAATAAATAAATTAAAAAGAATGAAAGCGCTAAACCAATCTAAACTGCATTTGAGTTTTTTATGAACTGCTGGTATTCCTAGAATTTAATTTTCTTCTTGCATAATAGTAACAATACATAATTTCTTTCTTATCCTCAATATTCAACTCTGTCATCTTTATGACTCTTTTTTGGCCTGTCAGTTTTTGTGATTTTTTGTTCACTGCTATTTCCTTCTGCAACAAATGTGGGTCCATCTTCCCCCCTGGGCCTGGATTAGCCCCATTGTAGGAATGTTTCTGTGTCCTGAGGATTCTACGCTGTCATTTTTTCCAGTCCTGGCACCAGTGCACCTACCAGGACTGGGCACATTTTTGTCCTGGGTCTTGTGCACCCAGCCATCTTTTTATTTTTAACCTACTTCTGTCCATGATATATGCTATATAAAATACAGTTGATATATCAGTCTCATCGTGGTGAGATTTTGTGAAAAACAGGATCCACCTCATGAAGGTACTCACCAAGACTTGAGGATGAATTTAATTCCGGCAGTACTGCTCTCCTTTGCTTGCTGACTTATCATCGCTCCATTCGGACTTCCTTATAAGGCTAGGAATACTGCATCAATGAGCCCAGACAATATCAGGATGCGTTCAAAATAGCATGAAGCATGACCTATCAGGCCCACTAGAATTGTTGTTTAACTTTAGCCTCCCAACAGGCTTTGTGCCTGACAAATGGAGAACAGCAACAGTAATCCCTCTGCGCAAAGGTGGGACATGTACTGTACATACCTTGGAAACTTTAGACCCAAAAGTCTTACTAGTCTCATATGCAAAGCCATGGAAAGAATTATCATGGAAACAATCAGTAATAACATAGGAACCATCCAGGCACTGGACCCAGTTCAGTTTGGTTTCATCAAGGGCAGGTCATGCCTACTCAACCTGGTGGCATTCTTTGAGAAAGTCATCAAAGCAATGGATGAGGGCAAAATAGTTTACACTGCCTACCTTGAGTAGGCCAAGGCATTTGACACAATACCCCACTCAGGCTTTGTTGAGAAACTCAAGTTTAGACATAAACCCTTATGTCACCCGATGGATAGTCAGCTGGCTGACATGCAGGACCCAGGAACTGGGAGTCCACCTCTACAAAGATGCCAGTCACAAGCAGAGTCCCTCAGTGATCAGTCCTGAAATGACTCCTTTCTGGCATTTTACTCCTCTGAAATTAAGGCCAGTGTCAATGGCCTATGGATGACTAAATTTTCAAACAATTGCAAATTAGGAACAGTCATAGAATCCCCCACTGACACACATGTTCTCCAGGAGGGGCTGACACAGACAAACAACTGGTGTCAGAGTCGTGGACTAAAACTAAATGCCAAGAAATGTATAATAGTATCCTTTGAAAAATCCTCCACTCCTGGTAACTATCACATTGACAACACATCTCTAAGAGCTGACCTAGTAGTTAGGGACTTGGGGACACACATAGACAGTAATCTAGCCTTTGAAAATCATTCTATGCTCTGCAACTTATAGACAAAGGTATGCCATCTAAGTCCAAGGAATTTATAGTTCTACTGTATCTGGCATTCATCAGACCTGTCATTCAGTACGATGTCCCCTTTGGTATGTACCTAACCAGGCACATTGAATAATTGGAATATGTATAGAGGTTCCTCACTAAAAGAATACAGGGCGTAAGTAACATGTTCTATGCAGACCGACTCAAGGCCTTATCCCTGTATTCTGTCTTCTACAAGCTGTCGAAGGGAGATCTGTGCCTGGCATACAGGGCATTGAAGGAGCCCACCTTGATGGACCTCCTGCATATATGGAAAACAAACAGCACCAGAATTACCTGTTCTAAGGACTTAAACCTTGTCTGTGATATAAATAGGACCTTCTGCAAAGACCGACATGTATCCCAGAGATTACCTCTTCTCCAGAATAGGGTGCACATCCATGTGAAGCAGAGGTCCTCCTTAACCCAGTTCAAGTGTAACTTGGACAATTGGTGGGGAACAGGAAATTCATCCCTGGTTTGTATAAGAACTTGGCAGAGATTTAAGATGCATGGCTAGGCTTAAAAAGGCCCTGATGGTCATTACCCTAGTAAACACCATGAACTTATGAACTTAGTAGGTGAGCTGTTTAATTCCTATGTTAGCATTACACTATGTTAACTGTACATTGTGACTCTGACATTAGTTATACGCACAGACTTAGATCTGCTGTGTTAACTGTTAATAGTACTGAAACTACCTTAGGTGAGCTTTGTAATTAATTCTCTCATTAGTACTGCACCATGTTAGCTGTGCTTTGTGACTCTCACTTTAGTTAGCCAGATGATTTAGACACACACATGCACACATATCCAATATACATGCATAGATGCAGATATAGAGACATACCATATGCACCATATATACATGTATGCACTGATTCAAACACATAGCATACATGCATGCACTTATGTAGACACATAAGTACATATACATTCCAGAAGCATGCACATGTATTTGCACACAGATATATATGCATCACACACACACACACACACACACACACACACACACACACACACACACACACACACACACACACACACACACAGCCATGCACAAGGACAGAATAAAAGCATTGACTTTTTACTTTTCATCCTGGAAGACTTACTAGCTAAAAGCTGGCTTTGTTCTTGCTCAAAACCAGTGCAAATTATATCCCTAAATGTGAACACGTACCTTTTCATTCCTTATACCTCCTTACTCTCCCACCTTCACTTGCTTACTTCTATCAAATTCTCTTCCACATCTTTTCCTCTGATTAAACCATAAGTCTGTTTTTCCTTCACTTCATATTGCAATTCCTGTTTCTATTTAACTTACGTTTAATTTATCTATACACTGTCTACAATTTCTATAAATATTATTGTCATATAAGTTGTAACGATTCTTAAGCAATGTTTTTATGTTATCACTAATTTGTTATAATTATTTAAACTGCAGATATTTTTGTTTTATTTTTGAAGATTGTAAAATAATTATTGTTCTTAAAATGTTTTGTAATAATTTTGAGCTTTCCTCCCCAGACCTCCACTGAAAATGGGCTTCTGCCCAGTCAGACTTTCCCAGTCATCAAATGTAATAAATAAATAAAAACAATAAATAAATAATTACTGCAACACAATGAAGGCTCAACAATGTGAGAACGATACCCTTCATAATGACCCAGACTGTCTTCGTGGTTTTATGTCTTGAGTTAAAGGAGAAATGCATGCCAAAGCTGTGAAGGAACTAACAGAACTTATAAGAGGAATGTCACAACTTTAACCCATTCAGAGTATTTAAACGTTGTAGTACTGTGGCCAGATTATGTGTCCCTCTTCAACAAACCTCTTGAGCATCTTCTAACTTTGTCTGTTGTTAAACATAAAAAGAAAGGTTAGAGCAGAAAAAATAAAGGAAACGTGTGGCCTGTAATAGTTGCTGACATAATTTTAATTAGTGGTTCAACTCACATCTTTTAAAGTTGTATTTATTTACATTAGTTATAAGTCTTTTTTTCCTGTAAATTTTGTAATCTTAGACTTTGTATTTATTTATTTATTACCGGGTATTTCTCTGGTAAAGAATGAAATGCCTATTGCTGGTATTAGCGCCTGTAGAATTATCTAGACAGATGAACCAGACAAGTCTGTAATGCTCAAGGCTTCCAGATTTTGGCAGCCTTTGGGTTAAATCAGACATTATTATTTTGTTTTTGCTTACTCTGCATTAAAAGATTTTATGTCTTTGCTCAAGGTGTTACACCACTGAGGGCTTATCTAATTTTTAACAAGATGACACACGCTGCTTCAAGTTCAGAAATAAAAATTATGTAGTGCCTCTCAGGATATAAACAGAAGATTTTTTTTTCATTCTAATGCTCATTACTACATTTCATATGATATATTTCACAAAAGAGTTTTTAGAAATCAGTGGTAAAGATCGAGAGGCTAAGAGGGATTGGCTAGGTAAATACGAAATGTTCCATATACATTTGTTTACTATATGACAGTTACTTAAGTAAAATTTTCCCTTAGCCATTCTGTTTCAATTCTAGTTGGAGTGGCAGCTGTGACTTTTTTGAGAGAAGAAGTAAAACTATGCAGTATGATATATGTAACGTCTTAAAGTGCATCAGGTAATATTAGTTTATAAAATTAAATATGTGCAGTTAGCTTAAACATATGCATAACACTTCCAAAGAAAGGTCACAATGCTGGAGCATTCCTCACAAAGTAAACTAACACAAGATAAAACATATTTCCTTCCTGCCACTAGATATGCTGTTTCTGAATGCAGAACAAGTTTGACAACACACAGCTGAAGAGATGTCAAACATATCCTGCTGCCTACAAGCCACAGACCTAATCTCATGTTGTATGACTTCCAGCATGACAGCTGAAGTATGCAAACAATGTTGAGTTCTGTCTGCAAAACGACACTTGTCTCTCAAGCTGCAACTGCTGCAGAAATATGCAATTCCTCTGTGACAGCAGTAAAGTTTGAAAACATATGCAGCAAAGTTAAAGTGTTCAACTGTTTAAGGTATCTGAGACTTGGAGACATAAATAAAGGCATGCCACATGCATTCATGTAGCATATCAAAGTGAAGGCATGCTGACATCCGTCAGTGACAGGACTGTGCTAAACTGTGCTAAACAGAAGGATATCGTGAAATATGCCAAAAATAGTGATGTGTTGCAAGATCCCAGACTGAAGGATGTATTGATGAAGTGCACAAAACAAAAGAGGGGTCTGCAGTGTGCAAAACAGAATGCTGTGCAAGTCTGCTAAACACACTGACATGCAGATATGTTTCCGTAGAAAGGATTGTGCCAGTATGTGCTAAAGAGAGGAATGTGTTGAAACATGCTATACAGAGGGCAGTGCTATACCATGCAAAGCAGAGGGGTGTGCCAAAGTGTGACAAACAGACAGGTGCGCTGAGGTGTGCCAAAGAGAAAACTGTGTTAAAGTGTGTGAACCAAAGAGGTGTACAATGTATAGAATACTGGATGACTAGTACTATATTTGTAGAATTAAAAAAGGTACATGTACTTAAAATGCTAATGAATCTACAAGTTTTATTACTGTTTTAATAAGAATATATTATAGTGTGAGTTACAATGTTCAAAGTCTGATGCCAAAATGTTCTTGGAAATGGTTTTATATTATTCAGGAGAGAGAGGGTATTGGTTACAAGGAATATGGTTTCTAGCCGGTTTAAGACTTTGCTTATGATAACTCCAGTATGTTAGGTCCATAATGACGCCAGGTGTATGTATCCATCTACTGCTGACATGAACTTAACAGAAGTGGCCAAGATATTTAGGAAGGGGAGAAAAGGTGAGTTTTGGTAACCATGAACACCAAAGTATAAGTTCTGGAAAAATGTAATGTCAGATTATCTTTAGAGAACCCGGGACAAGTATGATACTTGTAAAGAGGATTCAATAGATATGTGCCTCAAAAGTTATTCCTTCTCTGGAACAAACTTCCCATCAACGTGAAGCAAAGTTCTTCCATGCACTTATTCCCAATGAAACTTGAATCAGAGGATGGGGAATCATAACTTTACTCCAAGTAAAAGCTGTACTACTCATGCCTAAGTTTATATACCTCGAACACATGCACACAAAACCTGAGGGACCAATATCCTTCTAATATTTCTGGGAGGTACAGACAGCCTTAAAAAAGGCCTTTAGGTTCATTAGCCTTCTAGTCTCCAATGATCCTATGATCCAATTATCATATGGAAGGAGTGTTACCTTTGAGGAGGAGATTATTGTTGAGTTTGGGAAGTGTAATACAAAGGTTCTTAATAAATAAGAGGAAGAGAACTGGTTAAAAAATGAACAATTAGGAACACCAGACTGGACAATAGTAGTAGGTGAAGGAATTTTTCTAGAAGACCCCAATATTTCTATTGAAGAGGTAATTAGCTAACAAATAAATGTTATTTTGAGAGATGCCAATATCATGCAGTTGTTTTAAGGGGAGAGTCAGCTAGCTTAAAGGCTCTCTCAAATCAGTCTTGATTGTTGGCTTGCATGACAGCAGGTGCGAAACCATGATGATATGATAGTAGGAAATGGGGCACATTTAAGGACAAAGGAAGGATAACATGCTGCTTCATGCCTTAAATACCATTGTAACATGGCACGCTGCCAATGATAATGGCAGCATAGATCAGTATACCTAGCGTTAAGGCACAGGGCCTGTGACATTAATGATGGTGATATGACACCAACCGTGGCATTAATTCATCATCATCATCATCATCTTCTTTCACCTGCTCCCGTTAGGGGTCGGCACATCAGATCATCTGTTTCTATTTCTTCCTGTCTTCTGCATCATGCTCTGCCACACAAACTGTGACATTAATTACAGGGACATTATGGCACTGTGCCTATAAGATTAATGATGGCGATATGACACATTGGCTATGGCATTGATTACAGGGACATTATGGCACTGTGCCTATAACATTAATGATGGTGATATGACACATCGGCTGTGGCATTAATTACAGGGACATTATGGCACTGTGACTATAACATTAATGATGGCAGTATGACACATCCGCTGTGATATTAATTACAGGGACATTATAGCACTGTGGCTATAATGTTAATGATGGTGATATGACACATCGGCTGTGGCATTAATTACCGGGACATTATGGCACTGTGCCTATAACATTAATGATGGTGATATGACACATCGGCTGTGGCATTAATTACAGGGACATTATGGCACTGTGCCTATAACATTAATGATAGCACTATGGCACAGCAGCTGTGGCATTAATTACAGGGACATTATGACACTGTGCCTATAACATTAATGATGGTGATATGACACATCGGCTGTGGCATTAATTACAGGGACATTATGGTACTGTGCCTATAAGATTAATGATGGTGATATGACACATTGGCTGTGGCATTAATTACAGGGACATTATGGCACTGTGCCTATAACATTAATGATGGTGGTATGACACATCAGCTGTGGCATTAATTACCGGGACATTATGGCACTGTGCCTATAACATTGATGATGGTGATATGAAACATCGGCTGTGGCATTAATTACCGGGACATTATGGCACTGTGCCTAGAACATTAATGATGGTGATATGACACATTGGCTGTGGCATTAATTACAGGGACATTATAGCACTGTACCTATAACATTAATGATGGCAGTATGGCACATCAGCTATGGCGTTAATTACAGGGACATTATAGCACTGTGCCTATAACATTAATGATGGTGATATGACACATCGGCTGTGGCATTAATTACAGGGACATTATGGCACTGTGCCTATGACATTGATGATGGTGATATGACACACTGGCTGTGGCATTAATTACAGGGGCATTATGACACTGTGCCTATAACATTAATGATAGTGATATGACACATCGGTTGTGGTATTAATTACAGGGAGATTATAGCATTGTGCCTATAACATTAATGATGTTGATAAGACACATCGGCTGTGGCATGAATTACAGGAACATTATGGCACTGTGCCTATAAGATTAATGATGGCAATATGACATATTGGCTATGGCATTAATTACAGGGACATTATAACACTGTGCCTATAAGATTAATGCTGGTGATATGACACATTGGCTGTGGCATTAATTACAGGGACATTATGACACTGTGCCTATAACATTAATGATGGTGATATGACACATTGGCTGTGGCATTAATTACAGGGATATTATAGCACTGTGCCTATAACATTAATGATGGTGATATGAAACATCGGCTGTGGCATTAATTACAGGGACATTATGGCACTGTGCCTATAACATTAATGATGGCAGTATGGCACATCAGCTGTGGCATTAATTACAGGGACATTATAGCACTGTGCCTGTAACATTAATGATGATGATATGAAACATCGGCTGTGGCATTAATTACAGGGACATTATGGCACTGTGCCTATAACATTGATGATGGCGATATGACACATCAGTTGTGGCATTAAATACAGGGACATTGTGGCACTGTGCCTATAACATTAATGAAGGCCGTATGGCACATCAACTGTGGCATTAATTACAGGAACATTATGGCACTGTGCCTATGACATTAATGATGGTGATATGACACATCGGCTGTGGCATTAATTATAGGGACATTATAGCACTGTACCTGTAACATTAATGATGGCAATATGGCACATCAGCTGTGGTATTAATTACAGGGACATTATGGCACTGTGCCTATAACATTGATGATAGCAGTATGGCACATCAGCTGTGGCATTAAATACAGGGACATTGTGGCACTGTGCCTATAACATTAATGAAGGCCGTATGGCACATCAACTGTGGCATTAATTACAGGAACATTATGGCACTGTGCCTATAACATTAATGATGGTGATATGACACATCGGCTGTGGCATTAATTACAGGGACATTATGGCACTGTGCCTATTACATTAATGATGGTGATATGACACATCAGCTATGGCATTAATTACAGGGACATTATGGCACTGTGCCTAAAACATTAATGATGGTGATATGACACATTGGCTGTGGCATTAATTACAGGGACATTATAGCACTGTGCCGATATCATTAATGAAGGCAGCATGACACATCAGCTGTGGCATTAATTACAGGGACATTATAGCACTGTGCCTATAACATTAATGATGGTGATATGACACATCGGCTGTGGCATTAATTACCGGGACATTATAGCACTGTGCCTATAAGATTAATGCTGGTGATATGACGCATTGGCTGTGGCATTAATTACAGAGACATTATGGCACTGTGCCTATAACATTGATGATGGTGATATGACACATCGGCTGTGGCATTAATTACAGGGACATTATGGCACTGTGCCTGTAACATTAATGATGGTGATATGACACATCGGCTGTGGCATTAATTACAGGGACATTATGGCACTGTGACTATAACATTAATGATGGCAGTATGACACATCAGCTGTGATATTAATTACAGGGACATTATAGCACTGTGGCTATAATGTTAATGATGGTGATATGACACATCAGCTGTGGCATTAATTACAAGGACATTATGGCACTATGACTATAACATTAATGATGGTGATATAACACATCAACTGTGGCATTATTTACAGGGACATTATGGCACTGTGCGTATAACATTAATGAAGGCAGTAAGGCACATCAGCTGTGGCATTAATTACGGGGACATTATGGCACTCTGCCTATAACATTAATTATCATGGCAATAAGGCAGACTTTCTCTGGCATTATTTACAGGGACAGCAAAGTACATTGGATCTGGCATTATTTACAGGGACAGCAGGACTCATTGCCTCTGGCATTGTAGTGAATTGTTTCTGGCATTACTCTGAGTAGAAGCATCTCACACTGTTTCTTCCTCTTGTACCAGCTCACAGTGCCTCTGGCATTAACCACACTGGGAGATCACCATACCTCTCGTCTGTGCCACATTTTGCCTTCTCTTACACATATGCTCCTCCTTTCTGCTTTGATCTGCAACACCTCTGATTTCTGCTCATTTATTGACTCTGTTGTGAAGCCAACAAATGATAGACTTCCTGAAGCTCGTCATTGTCAAAGTGACCAATAACAATTGGCTTCAAATTTTTAACGCCACTGTTTTAAATTCAAAACTGGAAGGGTACTGTTTAACACGAAGCCTTAAAGAACTGTCAGCGTTATCTGTTTCTGTATAACAAGCAGAAAAAGTAACATAAATTCACAGTGTGTGTGTGTGTGTGTGTGTGTGTGTGTGTGTGTGTGTGTGTGTGTGTGTGTGTGTGTGTGTGTCTGTGTGTGTGTGTGTGTGCCTGTGTGTGTGTCTGTGTGTGTGTGTGTGTGTGTGTCTGTGTTTGTGTGTGTGTCTGTGTGTGTGTCTGTGTGTGTGTGTCTATGTGTGTGTGTGCACGTGTGTGTGTGTGTGTGTGTGTGTGTGTGTGTGTGTGTGTGTGTGTGTGTGTGTGTGTGTGTACAAACAATGGTGCTGACAGGGGAGCAGGTTTGCACAAACCCAGATTTTGAGTGCTATGATTTTGGACCCTCTCCTATGATTTTTGATAACCCTTGCTATGATTTTTAAAGCTGTGAGGTTGAGAGGTATTGAAATTACCAGATTTTGTCTGCATTAATTCCAATGGAAGTGTGATGCAATGTCATTGTTATTAACGTCAGGAATATGGCACACCATCTCCAATGGTAGGTACAGTGTAAAACTATTATACGGCTATCACATTACCATTAGGAATTAATGGTAGGAATATGGCACACCATCTTCAGCAGTAACTACAGTATGAAACTATTATATGGCTATCACATTACCATTAGGAATTAATGGTAGGAATATGGCACACCATCTTCAACAGTAACTACAGTATGAAACTATTATATGGCTATCACATTACCATTAGGAATTAATGGTGGGAGTATGGCACACCATCTCCAATGGTAAGTACAGTGTGAAACTATTACACGGCTGTCACATTACCATTAGGAATTAATGGTAAGAATATGGCACACCATCTTAAACAGCAAGTACAGTGTGAAACTATTATATGGCTATCACATTACCATTAGGAATTAATGGTGGGAGTATGGCACACCATCTCCAATGGTAAATACAGTGTGAAGTTATTATATGGCTTATCACATTACCATTAGGAATTACGCTGGGAATATGACACACCATCTGCAATGGTGAATACAGTGTGAAACTATTATACAGCTATCACATTACCATTAGGAATGTGGCACATGTCTTCTGACATTAACTAATGTGTGAAGCTACCATATTGTCTCTGGCATTAATTACATTAAGATTGTGTGCACTATCTCTGAAATTAACAGTGGGAACAGCTTCTGGCAGGTATTACAATGAAGTAGCTAGGCATACTGGCTCTGATATAAACTGCAATGGCAGAGCTTCGAATACTGCATCTGTTATCATTCAGACAGCCTTGTTTAAGGCAGGTGGAGACTGGTCATACCAGTCATAGGTGTGAACTGCACTACAAGAGCCTGGCATGTTGTCTCTGGCAACAAAAACATTGGAATTTGGCACAGAGCTTCAATCACTAATCACAGACAGAAATTAGCACACTACCTCTGACATTAACTATACTGAGTCCTGCACACCAAGTCTCATGCTAATAACAGAAACAATGTATCTACATGCATTTTAAAGTGGGAGCCAGGTGGTGGCCTCTGGTATTAATTATACTGGAAGCTTACCAAAACACATCTTACAGAGACTACAGCAGTGCATAGGCACACATCTCACAATAAAACCAACTGGGTTGAATGTAATGCCTCTGCAAAGAAATACTCGGAATGCTGCACTTGCCATTAAATATGGTTGGAGTCTGGTGGATCCTCTGACATAAATAATATACCGACACATTGTCAATAAAATTAAGTTAATTAAATGCATAACTACTGTTCTTGGCATTAGCTAAAGTTAGAGTCTATCAAAAAATCTATTGAACTGATATCAGAAGAAAGTGGGCGCTGACCCTGATATCAGCTAAAACAGGTGCCTGTGTGCTGTCTCTGGCAATTTCAATGTCAACTCAAGACCATCCGAACAGTATTAGGCTATAAGAGGCCTATCAATGTATACCTTCAAGTAGACAGTCTTAAAGTTTAAAGTTCATACCCCCCTTTTCAAGCACTTCATAAGAGCCCACATCCTAAATTCAGCAGGGTTGAACATGTCAATCCTGGTGTAAATTTGTTTCAACCAATCTAATCATCAAAGCTAGCCTTAAAGGTAGCCAATGTAGTGTTGTGTTTGACCTGCAATGGTAACTTATTCCACAGACCAGAAATGAGTTAAATTAGAAAGATTATCTCTTCAGTTTGTTTATTTGTTGGTGTAGATTTAGGTCCCTAGTGTGGATATTTGTAGATCCGTGGGTTTTACAAAGAAACAGGATATTAAATAGGACTGGGTCCTTTCAGGTCACTATGGAGCAGCCCATAGAATACTGACCATAAGCAGAGTTGTGCTAATCTATTGGGAGAGTTGAAGGATTTAAGGCCTTTAACTTTCTTGGTTAGAAATCTTTGGGGCCTTTCCAACTGAGCAATATGCTTCAGTGTATACATACTAAAGGGGGCATTGCATTTAATGCTGGCTCTGATAAGGGGAGAGTAAAGTGGAAGGATGACTTCTTTGGATCATGAAGACATTCCCTTTGAAATTAACTGAGCCAGATGGATGGATTTCCTGACCATGGTGACCATGGAGATAGCTTCAAACAATACTGCACTACTATTGCATCAGAGGCAGTTCTCACCTGGGCTGGCACACTGCTGCAGATCTAATGAGACCAGGGGTCTCATACACTGCCTCATGCAGCAGCTGCAGTGAGACCATGCAATCACTCTCATATAACTACAGGGTAAACATGTCACAGTGACTCTGGCATCATTTCAGTGAGGACCGTGACTCTCTGTCTTTGTTACTAATAGCAATCAGAAGCTGGCACTATGGTTGTGGCATACACTAATGGCAGTACGAACTTGTCATGCCTCTAATATATGTATGGTGTATGCCTAACACAGTGATTAGAACATGTACTGCTGTGAACATCTAACATTATAGCTCTAGTATTAAATGCAGTGGGAGTGTACCACAGTGTCTCTAGCATTAAATTCAGTTTGAGCATAGCAAAGCGTCTCTAGCATTAAATACAATGGGAGCATATCGCAGTGTCTCTAGCATTAAATACAGTGGGAGCATACCACAGTGTCTCTAGCATTAAATACAGTGGGAGCTTACCTCGGTGTCTCTAGAATTAAATAAAGTGGGTGTATCACAGTGTCTCTAGCATTAAATACAATGGGAGTGTACCACAGTGTCTCTAGCATTAAATACAATGGGAGTGTACCACAATGTCTCTAGCATTAAATTCAGTGGGAGCGTACCACAGTGTCTCTAGCATTAAATACAGTGGGAGTGTACCACAGTTTCTCTACTATTAAATACAATAGTAGTGTACTACAGTGTCTCTAACATTAAATACAGTGGGAGCGTACCGCATTGTCTCTTGCATTAAATACAATGAGAGTGTTAAACAGTGTCTCTAGCATTAAATATAGTGGGAGCTTACCACAGTGTCTCTAGCATTAAATACAATGGGAGTGTACCACAGTGTCTCTAGCATTAAATACAATGGGAGTGTACCAAAATGAAACATGGTAAATGCTTGGATATTTTAGGACACAAACATAACCTCTCAACTGTCTAGTTTTTCAGAAAATGTCCAGATTTTTGTCACAAATTTTTGGTCTGTTCCTCATAAAATTTGTGGTTTTCTGGCAAATCTCTGAGGATTGACTTTACTAAACAATGACATACATTTGAATTTCAGATTTTATACCCTTCAAAAAATACATGATAACATAAATCCTGTTAAATCCTATTATTCTAGCATTTTTCTAAGCTTATAGCAGTATTTAAAATCTGTCCTTATTTTTGGGCCTTTGTCCCCCATTACGTTAGACTTTGTCCAGATTTCTTGCTTAAGACGTTGAGAGGTATGGACACAAAATATTTCCTAAATTTCACAAATAGTTGCATAAAGCAATTATTTTGTACCTGAAATAGCTGGGGTTGCTATAAGGAGTTTGATGTTGCTACAGTGGATAAGGTGTAACCTCACAGGCACAAAGTACAAGGTTTGATTCTCACCTTTGAGAGGGAAATTGGCTAGGCTTAAAATGGCCCATGGTGCAGATAGCCTAGTAATTATCTATGATATGAAACAACAGAAACATATAAATTATATAAGATTGAGCTTTATTTTGCCAATACAATACAGTCCAGTCCTTTGTACTGGTTATGATTTGTCCTGCAATACTTCACATTTCTGCAAAAATACTCCACTTTGGGAATTAGAAAATGAGGCAACCCTAGCTGCTGCCGATGTAATGTTGGCAGTCTTTCCTTTTACTTCAACATATAGTGACCTCAGAGTTATTTATTTTAGTTATGAGTTATACAGGGACATGCCAGAGTTATTTTAGTTATGAGTTATACAGGGACATGTCAGAGTTATTTTAGTTATGAGTTATGCAGGGACATAGCTCCCTGTGTGGGCAATACAGGAACTTTTGCCTCCCACATTACCACTTTATTTTATTTATTTCTTTTATTGCCTTCAGCAAATGGTTTGTTGTTCAATTAAATTGCACAAAATGGCGCTCACTGAAGATATCACAAAGTAATTAATTTTTAACTAAACTGATTTTTTTGGAAATGAAGTACAATCATTTAATTTTCACCAGTGCATAGAACAGTCAGTACTGGGGACAGCAATAAAATCGTGACTGTTTTTCAGCAGAGTCATATAAGGAAAAATAATTAGAGTTCTGTATATACCATCTGTCTGCATAGCTCAGAAGGCTAAGAGCTATTAAGAAGCTTCTATCTGTATCTCTAGGTTTGAGTCCCTCTCTTTCCACTTCCATACTGTGATTTTGAGTGAATCACTTACCAACACAATGCTCACAGGTTGCCCCTGAAAAGAGACAATTGTGTTCAGTGGGCTTTTCCAGTTAATGAATAAACAAATAACGGAGGCAGTGAAAAACTATGACAGAACATTTAAGTGCCAATGCCTCAAGAGAATTTACATTTTCAAAGTGGGTGCAATACTTCAGAAAAAAAAAGATAACTGAGTACACAATAACATGATTAAAAATGTAAGACAAACTGGTCAAGGGAGATATGAAGGAGCACTTTTTAGAGTAAGGGTAATGGATGGGTAAAAATCCTTCCCAGCAGGGTGGTAAGATTAAACACAGACAGGTTTCAAGAAAGCATGCTACGGACAGACAACATCTGTTAAGCTGGTTAGGAAAAAAAAGGAAATAAGTTATTGGTTAAGTAAATCTACAGCTTATCCAATAGACAGGGACCTGGCCAAACTCGAGTGGGACAGAGTACTTATCTATCACCAAACTCTGTTTCTACATCACCAGACAGACAGTACTTATCTATCACCAAACTCTGTTTCTACATCTCCAGACAGACAGTACTTATCTATCACCAAACTCTGTTTCTACATCACCAGACAGACAGTACTTATCTATCACCAAACTCTGTTTCTACATCTCTGGACAGACAGTACTTATCTATCACCAAACTCTGTTTCGACATCTCCTGACAGACAGTACTTATCTATCACCAAACTCTGTTTCTACATCTCCAGACAGACAGTACTTATCTATCACCAAACTCTGCTTCTACATCTCCGGACAGACAGTACTTATCTATCACCAAACTCTGTTTAGACATCTCCTGACAGACAGTACTTATCTATCACCAAACTCTGTTTCTACATCTCCAGACAGACAGTACTTATCTATCACCAAACTCTGTTTCTACATCACCAGAAAGACAGTACTTATCTATCACCAAACTCTGTTTCTACATCTCCGGACAGACAGTACTTATCTATCACCAAACTCTGTTTCTACATCTCCAGACAAACAGTACTTATCTATCACCAAACTCTGTTTCTACATCTCCGGAGAGACAGTACTTATCTATCACCAAACTCTGTTTCGACATCTCCGGACAGACAGTACTTATCTATCACAAAACTCTGTTTCGACATTTCCTGACAGACAGTACTTATCTATCACCAAACTCTGTTTCTACATCTCCGGACAGACAGCACTTATCTATCACCAAACTCTGTTTCTACATCACCGGACAGACAGTACTTATCTATCACCAAACTCTGTTTCGACATCTCCGGACAGACAGTACGTATCTATCACCAAACTCTGTTTCTACATCTCCAGACAGACAGTACTTATCTATCACCAAACTCTGTTTCGACATCTCCTGGCAGACAGTACTTATCTATCACCAAACTCTGTTTCTACATCTCCAGACAGACAGTACTTATCTATCACCAAACTCTGTTTTGACATCTCCGGACAGACAGTACTTATCTATCACCAAACTGTTTCTACATCTCCAGACAGACAGTACTTATCTATCACCAAACTCTGTTTCGATATCTGCGGACAGACAGTACTTATCTATCACCAAACTGTTTCTACATCTCCTTTTTCTTAGTCGTTTCTTTCTTTTTCTTTTTTAATAAGATATCCGTGTGCACTTACTTTCTGGATGACATCTTTTCCAAGACAATACATATTCAGATCTTGGAATTGTATTTTAATACGAATTCTGATGAAGACCAGGCACCATTCTCTATTAGCTGTACTGTCTCTTTTTCTACATCCCTGTAAAGATGTGGTCTTCTGAACTGCACCTGCTGCTCACGATGTCTTTCCTACATATGCCACCTCTGCCTTTCCTTCTTTGCTGCCGTGTCACACTGCATACTTCCCTTTAGAATATTTAGAATAAGCACCCCACTTTCTAGAGCTTAAGTGGCCATGGTTTAGAACATTTTCCAGTCTTACCACATCACTTGTTTTGCTTAAAATGTTTTCTTGTGTTTTTCAACCATGTTACACATTCTGTATCATCAGGAGGACAAAATAAATTCCCAAATATTTTGCAATGACAGCTACAGGTATACTGAAATGGACCAACTTGTGGACTAAACCCTGTGGTATATCATTGGTAATCACCATTCTATCTGAGTTCTCAGCACTCACTATAACCCCCTATCTGCTTCTATCTAGCAAGTCTGCTTCTGTCTAGCAATGTCAAAGGCCTTTGACTGACCAAGTTCACAGATGACTGCAAACCTGGAGAAGTCGTTGAATCCCCCCAAGATGAGAACACCCTTCAGGAAGGTCTAATACAGACAAGCATTCAGTGCCAAAGCCATGGCTTCAAATTCAATACCAAGAAATGCATTATAGCATGTTTTGAGAAGTCTACCAGCCCGGGTAACTACATAATCAATAAGACACCCCTAAAGTCGATTCACTAGTCAGGGATCTGGGAACTCCAGACAGTAACCTAGCCTTTGACCAACATGTGTCCAAGGTAGTAAGAAATTCATTCTATGTTGCTCAAGTTATAAGCAGCATCATAGCATCTAGGTCCGGAAAAGTCATCATACCACTGTATTCAACCTTCATCAGACCTATCATAGAAAATAATGCCCCCTTCGGTAGGTACCTGACCAGGCACATGCAGCAAATGGGGCATTCTCAAAGGCTCCTTACAAAAAGAATACAGGGAGTAAACACAATGTCCTACACTGATCACCTGAAAGCCCTCTCTCTTTACAAGTATCATACAGATGTCTGAAAGGTGATCCTTGCCTGGCATACAAAGCATCACTGGACCCTGTTATGTTGAACCATTTGTTCATCCACAAAACAAACAATATCAGAAGTACTAGACTAAAAGACTTACATTTTGCTTGCAACATAAATAGGTCATGTTGGGGAGAAAAATATGTTTCTCAGAGAATTTCCATTCTTTGGAACTGGCTCCCCATCCACGTAACTCAGTTTCTCCTCATCCCTATTTAAGCACTACTTGGACTAATGGATGGGTAATCAGAAATTCACCCCAGTCTTGTCCCTACGTCTTTGGTGGACAGAGGCAGTCAGTAAAGCACCACTTATGTAAATCAAATTTGTGGGTCAAATTTGGGTTGGACAACTAGGCTTAAAAGGGCCCTAGTGGTCATTAGCCTAGTATACACCTATGAACTTATGAAGTATTGTACCCATGTTACTACTCAAAAAACAGTTCAAAGATAGTTTAATTTGTTTAATTTCGACAGTACAATGTCAAATGTCTTCCTGAAATTTAAATAGGTTGTGCATACCTTTCTGATATATTTTCCACCTTACTTAATCAAACCAACCAACCAAAAAAACAAAAACTTACCTGCTCTAAAAACTCAAAGCTTTACCTGCCCTCATCTTTTTAATGAGTAGATCTGGTGTAGCTCAGTGACTCAACACTGATTCCATCACTTTACCTACAAGTGAAGTCAGGCTCATATGTTCTGTTCCCATCCTTGTGATGAGAAATCACATGTCCCTCTTCTAGACTTCAGGAACGTTCCTCTTCCTCTATAATCTGCAGGAAGTAGGCTTATCAGTTCTCACAGCAATTCTCAGAAAATTCTGAGTTTATCCCCAACAGATCATTTTGTCCTGTATTCATTTGGATTTTATTTTCTTTGTACGAGGACTGAGAATGGTACCACTTTTCTGTCACTATTTCTTACCGGATGGTGATAAAGCTTCCTTCTTTTTCTTTTTGAAAAGAAAATGAGGAAAAAAACATTCCCTTAACAGCTACCCGCTTTTATCCTGCCATATTCCATCTATTTTCTTATGTGTCATCATCCCTCCTTTTGCCTGTCGTTGCATGTGCACCTATAAATGTTGTATCTTCTTTATGGAATTGGCAATCATTTCCTTATTTTGGATGCGGCTTTTCTGCGTTCCCTTTC
>NC_056744.1:1827125253-1827200253 GCF_019279795.1 Protopterus annectens
ATAGATCAAACTATTGACAGTCAAAATACTACTGACACGTAAACATACTTAAACTCACAATGCTAGCAATAAATGCAAACCACCCAAACATCACATAAACTCATCACAAAACAAAGGCTTTCGATCTCCATTTGTCATCATTTTGATAATAAACACTGTAAGATGATAAGGCATAATTTGTCTGAGAGTGTAGGATCACGGAAAGGGTTTTTCTAAGATAAGTTGCTGAGTTAGACTAAGGAGCAGGTGCAAGGTTAAGGTTTGGGCTAGCATGCAGAAATAAGGGTGCAGGGGGCTTAGTTCCTGTGTACCACTTACTAATGTATACTAACTATGTCCCTGTCCCTTTATTTAACCCAGATCCTAACCCTAACCATAACCTTGTACCTTGCCTTAGAAAAGCCCTTTCTCTAGCACTATCACTTCCAGTGCACAAAACGGACTCAAACACACACACACACACACACACACACACACACACACACACACACACACACACACACACACACACACACACACACACCAACACATATGCACAACATTAAAGTCATCTCCTTTCCTAAACCTTATTCTAACCCTAACCCACAAACACATTCCTGCCCTAACACCAACAAAGTTTACCTGTTTCCATAAATGAACTGCTGACAAAGTGAACTGCTAGTAAAATGAACTATCAATATTCTGATACTACGGTTCACACAGTCAGTATAATGAAATGCAACCATGTATATTAACTGAATGAAGAATTAGACTTGATGTGCCTTAACAATAACATTACTGCACTGCCCATGAACAGAGCTGGCTTTTGGTCAACTGGTGCCCTGGGTAAAAGGCCACCACAGCACCCCCCAACATCCATGCTGCTTTGCCTACATCATCGAGATTACTTTTTTCTTCCATTTTCTCACAGTTTCTCTTACTGTTCATTTTTTTCTGTATTCATTCAACATATTTTAAAGAAACCATTTCTTTACTGCAAAAAAAGAAACTGATAAATACTGGAAAAGTGTCCCTGCTACAGCAGCATCATAGTAAGCTGCCTACTTGGCCTATGCCTAAGGCTGGCTATGCCTATGAAACAGGTCATGTGACACACAGGCTCACCTATTTGTAACACCCATTTAAAGAGACAGTGACAGAAGCATTATCATACAATACATCTATTCATGAGTCTATATTGTATCATCATATGCATGTTTCATTGTAATCCAATGCACTGCATACCTTCCATCAACCACTAATCTATCAAACATGAATAAAATATGCAGAAAACAGCTTTACTGCCCTTTGCAGCAGCTCCACTTCTGCATCTCCAAATATATTGACTCTCAACAGGAAACACTACCTTTTTATTTTTATTTATTAGACAATTGTTTACTGGGAAAGTCAGATTGAGATAATATCCCATTTTCAGCAGAGAACCAGGGAGAAAAGGACCATATTGACATAATACAGTTGCAGCTAAAAATAATAAAGTTATTACAAACATAATACAGAAGAAAAACATATTAATTAAGTAAAAAAATAAACTGCTGTTCATACAATGAGAGCTTATACACAGAGTGCAAGTAATTGCACAGAAGTAACAGGCTGGCAAAAAAGAATGTTGTCGGTGGTTAAACAACTCACAAGTTGCAATTCATGCAGATGACATTATATACAATGAGTACACACTTTGGAACAGAGATGACTGCATAATATAGCCTAGGCAAAAATATATTTGTCCTTTATCAAAGATTAGCATGGCTATGTTTAGGAAGAAGGAATTAACAAGAAATATGACAGGGAAAGGTGGGATAGATTAGTTAATAAGAAGGAGTAAACAACATGCATACACACACACACACACACACACACACACACACACACACACACACACACACACACACACACACACACACACACACACACACACACACACACACACACACACACACACACACACACACACACACACACACACACACACACACACACACACACACACACACACACACACACACACACACACACACACACACACACACACACACACACACACACACACACACACACACACACACACACGCACACACACACACACACACACACACACACACATACACCACTCACACACACACACACACACACACACACACACGCACACACACACACACACACACACACACACACACACACACACACACACACACACACACACACACACACACACACACACACGCACACAAGCATGCACGCACGCACATGCGCACGCACATGCACACACACACAGTGTCACAGACACACACACAAACACATATACACATGCACACGCACACAGGAATCCCCTCTAACTAGAATGGAAATCAAAGGATTGCGGAAAAATAGAAACATTTTTATTTTTATTTTTTAATTATACACTTAAAGAAAATCCTCCAACTTAAACAGAAATTGGGAAGGAGAGGGAACAATACTCACACAAGGGAAACCAAGCATCCTCTAATTTAAATGGACATTGGAAGGGGAAAGCTTAAAGAAGGAACAACACTCGCACAGCTAGAAAAACATCCTCTAACTTAAACAGATATAAAAAAATGGTAAGGAAATTGCAAAACTAACTAATAGAGGAAAAATTAAGTAGAATTTACAAAGAATATATAAATAAACTGGCACCTTCCTCTAATATAACAAATAAGGATAAAAGCACATTAGAATGATTCTCCATACCCAATGGCACCTTCCTCTAATATAACAAATAAGGAGAAAAGCATGTTAGAATGATTCTCCAGACCCGATGGCACCTTCCTCTAATATAACAAATAAGGAGAAAAGCATGTTAGAATGATTCTCCAGACCCAATGGCACCTTCCTCTAATATAACAAATAAGGATAAAAGCACGTTAGAATGATTCTCAAGACCCGATGGCACCTTCCTCTAATATAACAAATAAGGATAAAAGCACGTTAGAATGATTCTCCAGAGCCGATGGCACCTTCCTCTAATATAACAAATAAGGATAAAAGCACGTGAGAATGATTCTCCAGACCCGATGGCACCTTTCTCTAATATAACAAATAAGGATAAAAGCACATTAGAATGATTCTCCAGACCTGATGGCACCTTCCTCTAATATAACAAATAAGGATAAAAGCATGTTAGAATGATTCTCCCAACCCGATGGTACCTTCCTCTAATATAACAAATAGGGAGAAAAGCGCGTTAGAATGATTCTCCAGACCCGATACCACCTTCCTCTAATATAACAAATAAGGATAAAAGCACGTTAGAATGATTCTACAGACCCGATGGCACCTTCCTCTAATATAACAAATAAGGATAAAAGCACGTTAGAATGATTCTCCATACCCAATGGCACCTTCCCCTAATATAACAAATAAGGATAAAAGCACGTTAGAATGATTCTCCAGACGCGATGTCACCTTCCTCTAATATAACAAATAAGGATAAAAGCACGTTAGAATGATTCTCCAAACCCGATGGCACCTTCCTCTAATATAACAAACAAGGATAAAAGCATGTTACAATGATTCTCCAGACCCGATGGCACCTTCCTCTAATATAACAAATAAGGATAAAAGCACATTAGAATGATTCTCCAGACCCAATGGCACCTTCCTCTAATATAACAAATAAGGATAAAAGCACATTAGAATGATTCTCCATACCCAATGGCACCTTCCTCTAATATAACAAATAAGGAGAAAAGCATGTTAGAATGATTCTCCAGACCCAATGGCACCTTCCTCTAATATAACAAATAAGGATAAAAGCACGTTAGAATGATTCTCAAGACCCGATGGCACCTTCCTCTAATATAACAAATAAGGATAAAAGCACGTTAGAATGATTCTCCAGAGCCGATGGCACCTTCCTCTAATATAACAAATAAGGATAAAAGCACGTGAGAATGATTCTCCAGACCCGATGGCACCTTTCTCTAATATAACAAATAAGGATAAAAGCACATTAGAATGATTCTCCAGACCTGATGGCACCTTCCTCTAATATAACAAATAAGGATAAAAGCATGTTAGAATGATTCTCCCAACCCGATGGTACCTTCCTCTAATATAACAAATAGGGAGAAAAGCGCGTTAGAATGATTCTCCAGACCCGATACCACCTTCCTCTAATATAACAAATAAGGATAAAAGCACGTTAGAATGATTCTACAGACCCGATGGCACCTTCCTCTAATATAACAAATAAGGATAAAAGCACGTTAGAATGATTCTCCATACCCAATGGCACCTTCCCCTAATATAACAAATAAGGATAAAAGCACGTTAGAATGATTCTCCAGACGCGATGTCACCTTCCTCTAATATAACAAATAAGGATAAAAGCACGTTAGAATGATTCTCCAAACCCGATGGCACCTTCCTCTAATATAACAAACAAGGATAAAAGCATGTTACAATGATTCTCCAGACCCGATGGCACCTTCCTCTAATATAACAAATAAGGATAAAAGCACATTAGAATGATTCTCCAGACCCAATGGCACCTTCCTCTAATATAACAAATAAGGATAAAAGCACATTAGAATGATTCTCCAGACCCGATGGCACCTTCCTCTAATATAACAAATAAGGATAAAAGCACATTAGAATGATTCTCCAGACCTGATGGCACCTTCCTCTAATATAACAAATAAGGATAAAAGCACATTAGAATGATTCTCCAGACCCGATGGCACCTTCCTCTAATATAACAAATAAGGATAAAAGCACGTTAGAATGATTCTCCATACACGGCAGCACCTTCCTCTAATATAACAAATAAGGAGAAAAGCGCGTTAGAATGATTCTCCAGCCCCGATGGCACCTTCCTCTAATATAACAAATAAGGATAAAAGCATGTTAGAATGATTCTTCAGACCAGATGGCACCTTCCTCTAATATAACAAATAAGGATAAAAGCACATTAGAATGATTCTCCAGACCCGATGGCACCTTCTTCTAATATAACAAATAAGGATAAAAGCACGTTAGAATGATTCTCCAGACCCGATGGCACCATCCTCTAATATAACAAATAAGGATAAAAGCACGTTAGAATGATTCTCCAGACCCAATGGCACCTTCCTCTAATATAACAAATAAGGATAAAAACACGTTAGAATGATTCTCCAGACCCAATGGCACCTTCCTCTAATATAACAAATAAGGATAAAAGCATGTTAGAATGATTCTCCAGACCCGATGGCACCTTCCTCTAATATAACAAATAAGGATAAAAGCACGTTAGAATGATTCTCCAGACCCAATGGCACCTTCCTCTAATATAACAAATAAGGATAAAAGCACGTTAGAATGATTCTCCAGACCCGATGGCACCTTCCTCTAATATAACAAATAAGGATAAAAGCACGTTAGAATGATTCTCCAGACCCGATGGCACCTTCATCTAATATAACAAATAAGGATAAAAGCACGTTAGAATGATTCTCCAGACCTGATGGCACCATCCTCTAATATAACAAATAAGGATAAAACCACGTTAGAATGATTCTCCCGACCCAATGGCACCTTCCTCTAATATAACAAATAAGGATAAAACCACGTTAGAATGATTCTCCCGACCCGATGGCCCCTTCCTCTAATATAACAAATAAGGATAAAAGCATGTTAGAATGATTCTCCAGACCAGATGGCACCTTCCTCTAATATAACAAATAAGGATAAAAGCATGTTAGAATGATTCTCCAGACCCGATGGCACCTTCCTCTAATATAACAAATAAGTATAAAAGCAAGTTAGAATGATTCTCCAGACCCAATGACACCTTCCTCTAATATAACAAATAAGGAGAAAAGCACGTTAGAATGATTCTCCAGACCCAATGGCACCTTCCTCTAATATAACAAATAAGGATAAAAGCACATTAGAATGATTCTCCCGACCCGATGGCACCTTCCTCTAATATAACAAATAAGGATAAAAGCACGTTAGAATGATTCTCTAGTCTCGATGGCACCTTCCTCTATTATAACAAATAAGGATAAAAGCATGTTAGAATGATTCTCCAGACATGATGGCACCTTCCTCTAATATAACAAATAAGGATAAAAGCACGTTAGAATGATTCTCCTGACCCAATGGCACCTGATTGTAATATAACAAATAAGAATAAAAGCACATTAGAATGATTCTCCAGACCCGATGGCACCTTCCTCTAATATAACAAATAAGGATAAAAGCACATTAGAATGATTCTCCAGACCCGATGGCACCTTCCTCTAATACAACAAATAAGGATAAAAGCACGTTAGAATGATTCTCCAGACCCGATGGCACCTTCCTCTAATATAACAAATAAGAATAAAAGCACGTTAGAATGATTCTCCAGACCCGATGGCACCTTCCTCTAATATAACAAATAAGAATAAAAGCACGTTAGAATGATTCTCCAGACCCGATGGCACCTTCCTCTAATATAACAAATAAGAATAAAAGCACGTTAGAATGATTCTCCAGACCCGATGGCACCTTCCTCTAATATACAAATAAGGATAAAAGCACATTAGAATGATTCTCTAGACCCGATGGCACCTTCCTCTAATATAACAAATAAGGATAAAAGCACTTTACAATGATTTTCCAGACCCGATAGCACCTTCCTCTAATATAACAAATAAGGATAAAAGCACATTATAATGATTCTCCTGACCCGATGGCACCTTCCTCTAATATAACAAATAAGGATAAATGCACGTTAGAATGATTCTCCAGACCCGATGGCACCTTCCTCTAATATAACAAATAAGGATAAAAGCACGTTAGAATGATTCTCCAGACCCGATGGCACCTTCCTCTAATATAACAAATAAGGATAAAAGCACATTATAATGATTCTCCTGACCCGATGGCACCTTCTTCTAATATAACAAATAAGGATAAAAGCACGTTATAATGATTCTCCAGACCTGATGGCACTTTCCTCTAATATAACAAATAAGGATAAAAGCACGTTAGAATGATTCTCCAGACCCGATGGCACCTTCCTCTAATATAACAAATAAGGATAAAAGCACATTAGAATGATTCTCCAGACCTGATGGCACCTTCCTCTAATATAACAAATAAGAATAAAAGCACGTTAGAATGATTCTCCCGACCCGATGGCACCTTCCTCTAATATAACAAATAATGATAAAAGCACATTAGAATGATTCTCCAGACCTGATGGCACCTTCCTCTAATATAACAAATAAGGATAAAAGCATGTTAGAGTGATTCTCCAGACCCGATGGCACCTTCCTCTAATATAACAAATAATGATAAAAGCACGTTAGAATGATTCTCCAGACCCGATGGCACCTTCCTCTAATATAACAAATAATGATAAAAGCACGTTAGAATGATTCTCCAGACCCGATGGCACCTTCCTCTAATATAACAAATAAGGATAAAAGCACGTTAGAATGATTCTCCAGACCCGATGGCACCTTCCTCTAATATAACAAATAAGGATAAAAGCAGGTTAGAATGATTCTCCAGACCCGATGGCACCTTCTTCTAATATAACAAATAAGGATAAAAGCACGTTAGAATGATTCTCCAGACCCGATGGCACCTTCCTCTAATATAACAAATAAGGATAAAAGCACGTTAGAATGATTCTCCAGACCCGATGGCACCTTCCTCTAATATAACAAATAAAGATAAAAGCAGGTTAGAATGATTCTCCAGACCCGATGGCACCTTCCTTTAATATAACAAATAAGGATAAAAGCACGTTAGAATGATTCTCCAGACCTGATGGCACCTTCCTCTAATATAACAAATAAGGATAAAAGCACGTTAGAATGATTCTCCAGACCCGATGGCACCTTCCTCTAATATAACAAATAAGGATAAAACCACGTTAGAATGATTCTCCAGACCTGATGGCACCTTCCTCTAATGTAACAAATAAGGATAAAAGTACATTAGAATGATTCTCCAGGCCCGATGGCACCTTCCTCTAATATAACAAATAAGGATAAAAGCACGTTAGAATGATTCTCCAGACCTGATGGCACCTTCCTCTAATATAACAAATAAGGATAAAAGCATGTTAGAATGATTCTCCTGACCCGATGGCACCTTCCTCTAATATAACAAATAAGGATAAAAGCACATTAGAATGATTCTCCGTACCTGATGGCTCCTTCCTCTAATATAACAAATAAGGATAAAAGCATGTTAGAGTGATTCTCCAGACCCTATGGCACCTTCCTCTAATATAACAAATAAGGAGAAAAGCACGTTAGAATGATTCTCCAGACCCATTGGCACCTTCCTCTAATATAACAAATAAGGATAAATGCACGTTAGAATGATTCTACAGATCTGATGGCACCTTCCTCTAATATAACAAATAAGGATAAAAGCACATTAGAATGTAATGACTATCAAAACATTTTAAGCCCAAACTCAGATTCAGTTCAAGATAAAAATAGATGGGAAGGTATTTTTACAAACTGTGTTGATTGTGGTATTGGGTGGGGGGAGCTGGTTTATGACCTCTCTCCATAGCAACAATAATGTTAGGGGGCACTGGAACTTGCCAATAAGTTTATACTATGTAATTGCTTGATATAGTAGCTGAAAATGTATAAGAAGAAATACAGTTCCAGCAACTGTTGATACTTGCTTGTGGAATTATCCTACCCGTTAAAAAACAACTATTTATTTTTTGAGGTACAGCCTTCTTGTACTAAGCTAGTAAGGGAACTTAGAAATATGGAGTTAGTTTTTTTCTGTATGCTTCATATCTATGTTTACTGCATTTTCTTTTAATTTTCCTTGTGTGCCAACCTACATATGCTTTATTCTGTATTTATACTACATTTTATTTAAGTAAAATTAATTTATCTGCTTTTAAGCCCTAATGGCTAGTACTTATTTATTGCCAATATATTTATGCAATCTTGTTTAACTGAGAAGAGGATAAGTATTATTTACACTGTTGGATAGCAGACTTTATAGCACATGTCTTTGAAACTGCTTCAGCTGAGTTCCAGTGAAAGAGATATTAATTGGTGAAATAAGAGCAGACAGGTAACTGAAGGTGCCTGACTTTCTTCAGGCTGTTGGCAATACTACCAGGACCAAGGACAATGTGACGGAGAAATGAAAAATTCTACCAGCCTTCCCTGAAAATGTTTTGTGTGTGTGTGTGTGTGTGTGTGTGTGTGTGTGTGTGTGTGTGTGTGTGTGTGTGTGTGTGCGCGTGTGTGTGTTAACATAATACTTTGTATACTTTTTATGAAAGGCAGTTACCCTGCTAGAGTGTTATTGGGAGATATTGGTTAATAGAACTAGTAGTGTGGCTCTGTAAGTGAAGAGTCTGCAGTCTAATTTGGGTGTGGAGGCTGAAGGCACACACCTAGGACAGCAGTGCAAATTCCCCCTATGCTTTAGGTTATAATCTGTGGATTAATCAGTGAAACAGAAGTGTGTGCACCTTCCTGTTATCACGTTCACATTCACGAAGGCACTAATATCACCTAATCAATGGGCAATGGCAAATTATAATGGGGTACATTGGGCCGCTGATTGGGATGGCCAACACTGAAGACTAAATTATCTTAATTGTATAACATATGGCCACACTACATCATGATATGTACATTTAAGAGTATGTGGTCACTGATTTAGCATAGAGCCGACACTTGTATATGATCAGTGAATCATTCAGCAGTATGACGTGGTGGTTATCTAATGAATGGCATTAATGTGGTCCTCTAACTCCAATACCCAAAGAAATAAAATGGGTATGGTATGAGCAGTTGCACTGCATCAAAGACGGTTATTAAATTTATTTATTTTATCTTTTTTTTCCCCTTTTTTGTAAAGAATACAGCAGGCAACCAATGAGAGAGCAGAATGACCAGGTTCAGAGCCATGTCACAGTTGTTTGAGGAAAACAGTGCAAAAGTTAGCAAGTAGAAGGTTTGAGTCAGTCACTGGATTTATTACTGTGTGTTGTTTCATTTTTGTTTTTTGTATTCAGGATTCCAAATCTTTGGTGACATCGGAGTATCGCTCTGAAAAGTAATGAAGGCCATACTTCCATGCTTGCCCTGTCCCTTAAAAAAAATTTGATTTTCTGGTAAATTACTGAGCATTATTCTCAGTCAAGAATGGAAGACGTCAACACTTTACATTTCTTATTGTTAAGAAAATGTTATATTAATGTAATGCAAAAGCTATTGTTCTACTAACATTTTAAGTGAACTAGAATAATATTTCAAATTTTTACCTGATTTTTGGCCTCTATCCCTTCATTATTTTTCACATTGTCCCTGCTTCTTGAGCAAAGAATTAGCTCTCAGCTGTCCTTGTTTTTTCTAAAATGTCCCTGATTTTACCTGATTGAGATAACCGCCACATCATACCGCTGAATGAATTTTTGGGAAGTTTCTAGTAAAATCTGTGTTTTTCTTATAAATCATTGAGGGTTGCTGTCACTACCTAATGACAGACATTTGAGTTCTAGACTTCATATCTCTCAGAAAATGAACTTTAATGTAAAACCTGTTAGTTCTAACAGGTTTCTAAAATGCAATATGTGAGGATTTTTTTCCAAGTTAATTTTGTTGCTGTTGTTGGATGGATGCAGTTGGTTTAAACTGACAAGCAGTTGGTTTAAACTGATAACTTTGAACTTAGCTAATTGCTAATCGAGGATTTTGATGTTTTGGCATGACTGGTGTTTTGCCAGCCATTACAGCTATAAAAGAGGGTGAGCAGAGTGTGAAAGAGAGATTATGGTTGCATACTTGTGTTACTGTTATTGTGTTAGTTTTGGGTGTAGCTTACTGCTGCTGAGCAGTCTTGGACTTTTTTAAATGCTTAGCAGCAGGATAGTTTTAAGAGAGGCAGAGAAGTGTCACCATATAACAGTGTTATTGTGAGGTCATATATTTTTGGGGACTTCAAGGTTTTTTAAAAGAGGGCTAGTTTTCAGACTCCCCTGAACAAAACGTTTTCTCTTTTGGATTTTATGGATTTGGTAGCTTGATTTGAATGCTGTAAATTTCTAAATCTATGTTTATATAGTTACATATGCTATGTCTCTCACATTTCATTTGGCAAGCTTATCCTTGATAAATGTATTACATATATTTCTGCAAATTAAATTGATAAATCTTGTTCTTGTAACATTGTATGGGTTTTATATGTTTTTGTAAAATGCTTCATTTTAAATAAACAGTAAAATAAACTTGAATTTGACCTCAGTATTTAAACAATGTCTCTGATTATGGGCCTTTGTTCCCAATTCCTGCACTAAGTGGTTGCAAGTTATGGAATCTATTACTGGTGATCCTTTATTTATTTATTTTATAAAAGCTAGATATCAGACATGCACATTGACAAGGTAGCTATTACTGCTCTGCCTATATGTGTTTGCTCATTATTCTGATACTGCAGGATGAATGTGATGTTTGTGAAGTGACTTGGAATACTTTACTATGTAGCTACTGCTTGTACAGATCATAGTTAAAATGCACTACATTACCAATATTGTTTATGACAATAAGATATGTGAAGTACATGCAGAAGTGGCTCTAACTGCTGAGAGAGAGCTATCTGTGGATGGAAGTAAGCAAATTTCTTGCAGTTTGCTAGTTTAAACATTCACTAATTTAGTTTTGCAAGAGTAGTGTGTGAAGCGATAAAGAGTACTTTACTGTCATTACTGTGTGTTTATGTGAAACAAGCTTTTACTTACTGTGACCATTGACTGTTATCATTATTATAACCATTTATTTTTAACACAATCATACCTCTGAGGTGTACACTGTCACTATAGCGGCCGCATTTAAAAGTGAGTTAGCCCTGCTGTTGTTTGATCGCTATTATAGTCACTGATCTGGAATGGCAGAGGTAGTTGCTGCACCAAATGTGTCATTTTTAATAAAATCAGTCTAAAAACTAGTATTGCTATGGATTTTGCTAGTGTGTGTGTGTGTGTGTGTGTGTGTGTGTGTGTGTGTGTGTGTGTGTGTGTGTGTGTGTGTGTGTGTGTTTGTTGGAGGGCAGTTACAATGTGCTTAAGAATAAGAAGTTGGCCATAACTTATTTCACTTTTCATCACAAACATCAGCATTACAGAAAAGTAGCTATATTCAGTGGTTTGACAGGAGCAGGATGCTTCTGACAGTAAATGTTTGTTGGCACAGTAGAGCACTCAGTAGCATTGCATTTCATAGCACTCAGCTCAGGCCACGTTCTTGACAGTAGTTTTTTCCTAGGTGCCTACTGAACCTCATACCCAAATAACACAAGGGAATTTTGACATGGACTTAGGTTCAGTCTCTACTCTATACCCCACCTATTGTAAAACATACCCTGCTTAGAGATGTTCACAGACTTTACTGTATCTTGTGTATAGGGGCAGTATTATTATTTCTTTAACTTTCCTTATAAACTTTAAAGATGTCCAGAAAAGTTTATTGTATTTTGTGTGTGGAGGGCAGTGTTGTCATTATTTCTTTAACTTTCCTCATAAACTTCAAAGGTGTGCACAGAAGGTCGCTGTAGCTTGTGTAGGGTCAGTGTACTGTTTTGGAGCACACATTACTACTGTTATTTTTTTCAACTTTCCTTACTCAGATTAGGTGTTTATACAGTGGCCTATCTTTTGTGTGTAGGGGTAAGGAGACTTGCTATTTTTGTACATCTGACAACAATAGGTTGAAATATTTTACTGCATTCTGTTTGTTCTTTCACTTTGACCCAGCCTAACATCACAGAGGTACAAGGAGGTGGCTTTCTTTTGGGAGTTGGTGAAGAGGCATGCAGTATACATGTATGACAACAGCCAGCTGAAATATGTAACTGTGGACTTTTATGCTTTCACTTTCATCCCAATTTAACACCAGAGGAATGCAAACATTTTTTGGGGGGAGAGAGGGAGATAGGCAGGCAGAGACTATTCCCAGACAGGACTTTTTGTATCATCAAAAACATCTGTCTTCTCAGTTTAATGCAAACTACTAGATTGGTAGCTTTCAGCATTAAGCCTTGAGCACAATTTACTTCTTCCCTAAAAGAAAAATTAATTTTTATCTTTATGATTTTTATTTAGTCAAATAATTGGAGAAAAATGTTGGAAAATGCTCCAAAATACACCTCAGACCATCTCTCACCCTGGGGGTCAGGTGTTGAAATAAGGTGCACAAAGAAAGCTGGTGGTGGAATGCAGTAATGCAGAAATTCATCAAAAGAAGAGTACAGGAAAAAGTGGGGATAGAAAATACAGAAAAAAGCTAGGACGTAATACTGGTTGGTTAACAAACAGATTATCTTGTAATAGTAAAATAAAATAAAATAAAATGGACATGATTTACCCTTTGATACTGATAGCATGGCATATAGCCTAACTTAGCATATGCACAACAAGCCCACCTATTTAGATGTCAAAAATCTTTTTTGGTGAAGTAGTTTTGTGTGTATTAGTCAAGCTACATCTTTCTGTTTGCTTACCTATGGAGCCCTATTTCACAGCTGTCTTCACTGTGAAGCAATATTTTAAGGAAGTATTGTATCTGAGGCCCTCAAGAAAACCAGTGTCTTCCATTGGGAGTTGAACCTTATTTCAGAATAACTGACCATTTCTTCATTTGAGCCAGAAGGCTTAGAGTGCATTTGAAGTTCCTGTCTTGGGAGTTGCATGCCATGTATATTTTCAACAAAGGCAGGGTAAACCTTAGGACCAGTCTTCCCTTTTATGTTAAAAGTGGTCTCAGAATTGGCACTAAATCAGACTATTCATCTCCTGGTATTTTTATGGAAATCCCTAGAACAGAGGGCAAGAGATCCTGCACATTTCCTCTTATCTCCCTTCATCTGCATCCTATCCAGTACTTACTGCCTCTCTCCCTGTTTTACTCCTGCAACTGTACTATACTTTTCTAATTCTTTACCTGCTCCTCCTCCTATTCACCTTGTGGTGAAACAGTAATTTACCCTCCTCTGTTTTACATTCATTAGATTTCTGTGTCAATCTTGAACTTTCCTACTCTTGTTCTACCTCACTTACCTATAGTTACCTGCATTTCTGATAGTCTCTTCTCCAGCTTCTCCTTCAATTGTCTCTACCCGTTCCGTTCACCCTACGGGCTCAGTCCGCTCCCCTACCCTACCCCCAATTCCCACCCACCCCCTGGGGTCCTACACTTATACTTCCCTAACCACACCCTCTCTCTCTTCCAACCAATCCCATACATCACCCTACACCACATACTTTAACCACACCCCTACCCTCTAACAATTACTTACAATAATCCACTCCTTAGGGTACCTCTACCATATCCTCCTACTCTTAACTCATATATCTTAGTGCCCCCCCTCTCTTCTCTTCTTGTATTCCTTTATCTTCCTCTCCTCCACATCTTCTCCCTCTTTTTATCCCTACACTCAAGTTCTTATTTTATTTCTTTCTCCTCTAAGATGCTTTTCCCTAATCCAGCCAAACCAACACTTATAGTTATACTCTTAACTACCCTCTTCTCAGCCTACCTTCTTACCTCCTTTGAAAAACTGCACTATTTCCAGCTTAACCATTCCCACAAACAAACTACAATTTATACATACATATCCCTAAGTAGACATTCTAACATAACTTCCATTCCCAGTTACCTACTACCTAAATACCACAGACTCTCCCACATTAAACATGACCTACCCTCAGAAAAAAAAATAGAAAATTCTAACTTACCTTAGAAACAATTCAATAACAAAACAAAAAAATCCCACCTTAAAAGATGGAAACATCCACCCCAACCCTGGCCCTACCAACCAAACTACTTACCCTAGACTCAATAGCTCTCTCCTAATAGGGAATCTGAATATCCACAGCATCAATAATAAAGTACCTCACCTTCATGCCCTCCTAGACATTCACTCCTTTGATATCCTCTGCCTCACTGAGACTTGGTTGAAACCAGAAACGAAAGACAATGAAATTATTCCCCAAGGCTATAATATAGTGAGACAAGACCAAACAAAACGTAAAGGTGGTGGAGTAGCCATTCTATTTAAAAATGGACTTCACATCTCTACCCTACCACCTTATCCAACCCACGATAGCAATGCAGAAGTCCTCATAACTAAGCTCCAAATCAACGCAAACAAATCTTTATACATTATCTGTATTTACATACCACCTGGCAATAATATAACTACATTAGAGGCTTTTCTTAGCTGGGTGTCTTCTACTTACCCCCAAGAAGCAATAATACTAGGCGACTTTAACATTGACTGGAAAAGTGTTAGTGCTGACATTCCTACCTCTCATATTAACCTCCATGGCTTTACCCAAACCATAACCTCTACAACAAGAATTAACAAACCTAATAAAAAGAGAGTACCTTAGACTGAATACTCATAAACAAAGTAAAACAAACTTACAAAGTAGGAACCCTGCCAGATGATGTAAGTGATCATTCATTGACCTACATCACAAGAGAAAAGAAAGACTTTCCAAACCACCCCACCTTTAGGATAGCACGCTCTACCAAACACTTTAACGCAGAATTATTTCAAATTGAGCTCAGAGCATGCAACTGGAACCCTTTAAAATCCCTTTCACTTGAAGAGGCTGTAAAGTATTTTCACACTACTTTCTTATCTATTCTTCATAAGCATGCTCCTAAACGTTCCATCAGAATGAAGTCCAACACAGCCCCATGGCTCTCGAATGAAACTAGAAATCAAATTCTGCTTAGGAATAAAGTCTGGGCCAAATGGAGATCTAATACAAATAGCTCTGATCATCTCCATTTTAGGCAGCTTAGAAATAGTACAAAAAAGGCAATACTTACAGACAAAAAAAACTACTACTGCAAACTTCAACAAACTCATCAAAATAATCCACAAAAGTTCTGGTCTTGCATAAATAACCTCCTTTCCCCAGGTAACTCCCGAACATCCACCCCACTTGATGCAGATCCAAATACTCCCCATCAAACTGCCAATACCTTTAACTCTTTCTTCACTGAGACTATACAATCTCTAGCTAGGCAACTTATCTCTGATAAGTCCAGCCTTCCCATCAATGTACCACACTCTTCCTCGAAATTCATACTACAACCCATTTCTACTTCTCTCATCTATAAATTTATTCATAAACTTAAGCCCAATATCTCCAAAAAGCAGCCAAAGTAATTGCCTACCCTATATCTGCACTTATAAATAGGACAATTCAAGAAGGAACCATCCCAGATATCTGGAAAATATCCCATATTATCCCCTTACATAAAGGTGGGAACTCCAATGATTACACTAACTATTGGCCAATTGCTCTTTTATCACCCTTAGCAAAAATTATGCAGAAATGCATTCACCAACAACTTTTACATCATCTCTCTCTACATAACTTAATAGCAAGCTGTCAACATGGCTTTAGACCATCACATAGTACCACCACTGCCCTCCTATCCTTTACAGAGACCATCAATAGAAACCACAACAAAAACATCCTCTCATCTGCACTCTTCATCGACCTCTCTAAAGCCTTCGACATGGTTAACCATACCCTCCTAATCAATATTCTCTGCACTCTTCATCGACCTCTCTAAAGCCTTCGACATGGTTAACCATACCCTCCTAATTAATATTCATGAATCTCTCTCCTTTGATTCTCTGGCCATTAAATGGTTTAGGTCATACCTCAGCAATAGGCAACAGGCAGTTCTCTGGGAAAATCAAATTTCTTCCTTTTTACCTGTCACTATCGGGGTCCCTCAGGGCTCCATTCCTGGACCACTTCTTTTCTCCTTATTTATTAATGATCTCCAAGTAGCAATTCCTCAAGCCACCTGTATTCAATATGCAGATGACGCCACACTAATATGCTCAGCAACCTCTCCAACTGAACTATACTCTCTTACTCAAAATGTTTTTAATACTGTAGAAACATGGTTTACCAAACGTTGCCTCCTTCTTAATGCCAAAAAAACAAAACTCCTTCTCTTCACACCCACTACTAGGTCCACCCCCCTAGACTTCTCAAATAATGGCACTGTCATTTTCCCTGACTCTACCACCAAACTTTTAGGAATAACCATTGACAAAAATCTCTCATTTGATCACCATATAAACAACACCATTAAAATAATCAACAGAAAAATAGGATCCTTATATAGAATAAAACCTTTCTTAACCTCAACAGTCAGAGCCAAGATCGCTCACTCCCATCTAATCTCAACTCTTCTGTATGCCTCACCTATATTTACCAACCTTAAGAAAACTAACCTCAACAAATTAGCAACTTCCTACAATAATATTGCCAGATTCGCTACTGGCAATCCCTTCAGAACTCACCACTGTTCTAATCTTAGGCAACTAGACTGGCTGGAATTCCAAAACCATCTGATAATCCCCCAACTCACAATTGCCCACAAAATATTTTACCAATCCAGTAATACCCCTATACTCTCAAAACTCTTAATCCCATATAATAATCTGAACTCCTTACGCTCTTCTAGCAAACTCCTTGCAAGCTTAACTAAGTCTAATAATACAGCTGGTGACTCTCTGTTTACTAACACAGCAGGAAAAAACTGGAACCTGCTACCCAATGAACTAACACTAATTACATCCTTGCCACTCTTTAAACAAAGACTAAAAAAATACCTCCAAAGGCACTGGCTATGCCCTTGTAGTAACCCTGACTAACAACTGCCTTTTACCCCTGTTTCTTCCTCTTCTAACCATACTTCCAAACATTGAAATACTTAGTCTTGTAATTAAGACTGACACTATTTAAACTCTAATAAACTTATTGCTTAAATCCTTTAACCTGATGTGAACTATTGTACATAATAATTACTGTATTATATCTGTTTTAGCTTTCTTAAGCTATATTATGTTCACTATACATTTCTTAAGTGTTTTTGATCTCTGATATGTCATAACTACCTGTTTTATTTGGTTTATTAATCCTAATTAACATGTAACAATATTTTTACATATTTGTATATCTGTGCGGAGCTTTTCTCCCCGGGCCTCTACTGAAAATGTATCCAGCTAGACTAGCCTGTTTAACAAATGTAAAATAAATAAATAAATAAAATAGTGAAGAAGAAGAAGGCATCAGAGATACTCTCCCAACTTCTGGAAAGCGATTCATCACTAGATGGCACAAAGAACCTCTATCAGGTTGCAAGACAAAAACAGACAGATTAAAAAGTTAGTCAGACTCCCTTCATAAGGGATGCCAGCAACAACCTGCTCGCCAGTCCACAGGACATCAAAGGCAGATGGAAGGAGTACTTCCAGTAGTTTCTTACTGAAGAAAATCCCCACAGAAAATGCACTGCCCCAGACACAGCCCACGATGAAAGAAAAAGTGGAGCTCAGCACAGAAGTAGAAAGAACAGCACTAAGGAAAATGACATCAGGGAAAGCAGCAGGCTCAGATGAGGTCACAGCAGGTATAATAAAAACGCTGGATGAGATAGGGAAGAAATGGCTCCTGAGGGTACTAATAGCAGTGTGGAGAGAAAGGCATATCCTAGATGACTGGAGAATAAGCATACTGGTGCCAGTGTACAAGAAAAGAGGGGACATCCACAACTGTGGGCAGTACAGAGGCATCAAACTCCTGTCAGAGTGCAGGGAAGTTCTGGAGAGGGTGATTGATAAATGGATACACAGAGCAGTAGAAAGTAAGATGGGAGAGGAGCACTTTGGATTCAAATCAGAATTCCCCACAACCTACCCAATGTATGCAGTGAGGCAGACTGTTGAGAAGAAGCAAGAGATGAAGAAAGAGTCCAACTTGGAGAAAGTATATGACAAGATGCCAAGACAGCTGATTCTGACAGTCCTGTAATAGATCAAAGCCCCAGAAACACTGGTAGAATTAGTGCAGGCTATATACATGGACCCAATGACACAGGTGGTAACAGTGTTTGGACTCAAAAAGGGATTCCCAGTGGGAGTGGGTGTGCATCAGGGTTCAGCTCTGAGCCCACTGCTGTCCATACTGGTGCAGGACTACATTGGCAAGCAGGTTGGAAGGGAGTCAGGGGACAGATTCATAGGTAGGTTCATAGGTAGGTACTATGCTTTCAGCCAAAGGGCCGAAGTAAGCCTAGTGAACAAGGTTCCCTGGTTTACGCCACCCAAGAAAGTTATTTTCCTGTGCCCCTGTCGAGCAGAGCCACAGAAGTGATCCCTGGGGTGTATTTCCTATTTTCCATCCACTTAACAAGACTTTTCTTCAACAGTGCTAATGAGGAACTTTGCTTGACATAGATGGGTGGCTTGTTCCAGAGTAAGGGAAGTCTCTGGGACAGGAATCTATATATTAGGCAAAGATCTCCTCAGAGTAGGTGATATGCTACGGAGTAAAGCTGGAGTTTTTTGAGACGGTCAGTGTAGGGCATCTGTTTGAGGTCAGCAATCCTCTTTGTGAGGTACTTCTGTGGCCTTTCCAGCTGCTGCAGATGTCTTGTGAGGTACATTCCAAAAGGGGCATTGTACTCTATAATGGGTCTAATGAGTGTTGAGCAGAGGGGAAAAATGGCCTCTTTTTTCCTAGAGGAGAACCCTTTTGTGATGAGGTGTGCCATGTAGAAGGATTTCCTGACTACTGTGGCAATGTGATTATCAAAGGAGAGACTACTGTCCACCTGGGTTTCCAGATCTCTTATCACACATTCAACATTAAGTAGACTACCGCCAATGTGGTAGTTCATGGGTACAGAGTTTTTACCAAAGGGGATGACAATGCACTTTTTGGCATTGAGTTTGAGGCCATGGCTCTGACACTAGGCATCTGTCTCAGTGAGGCCCTTCTGTAGGATGTCCACATCATTTGGGGACTCAACTATGGCTCCTAGTTTGCAGTCATCTGCAAATTTCATTAGCCAAAGGCCTTCTGTACTTCAGAGAAGTAAATACCAAACAGGAGAGGTCCCAGGACTGAACCTTGTGGTACTCCACTTGTCACTGGTTTGAAGTCAGATTTGGAGTCTGCAACTTTTACGATGTAGGTTCTGTCAGTGAGACAATTGGCAACCCATCTTGTGATGTAGGGATTTATACCTAGTTTAGTGAGTTTAGCTGTAATTCCAGAATGGGGGATGGTGTCGAAAGCCTTGGCAAGGTCAAGATAGGCTGTGTGAACCACCTTACCCTCGTCTACAGCTTTGGTGACTGTCTCAAAGAAGTCAATCAGGTTGAGGAGGCATGATCTGCCTTTCACAAACCCGAAATGGGTGAGGTCCAGAGTTTGGAGGTTAGCAATGTCTTTGTTTATGAGTTCCATGATGATACGTTCCATGGCCTGACAGACCAGGCTCATCAGGCTAATAGGGTGATAGTTGCCAGGATCAGTCATGGCTCCCCCTTTGTGGAGTGAGATAACTGTTGCTGTGCACCATTCAGTGGGCACAAAGCCTGATGTGAGATGATGATTGAACATGATGCTTAGGTGAGGAGCCAGTTCGTTCTGAAGTTCGTGTAAAACGCAGTCTGGGATGTTGTCCAGTCCCATGGATGCTGTGTTTTTGGCTTTAGAGAGTGCAGCTTTTACTGCATAGTTGTGATTACAGGGACTCTGCATTCTTCCTGTATAGTTATGGGCACTTTAGGGGTGAGGGGGGGGGGGTTAAAGTTAGCACTGAACCTATCTGCCAGGATGTTGGCAATATCAGTTGGTTCTGTAATTTTCATGCCGTTGTGCTGTAACTAAGAGCAGATCTGAGTGTTGCCATTGAGTTTCTTGACATAGTTATAGAATGCTTTGTGGTTGTCCCTAGAATCAGTGGTGATTTCGTTTTCATAGCTAGCTTTGGAGGATCTTATAAGGGATCTCAGCTTCTTCCTGAGGCTGACCAAGTAACTCCTCCACTCATGGGATTTTACTCTCTTTTGCAACAGTTTCTTCCTTCTGTTGTAGAGTTTGTTTATAGCAGGGGACCACCAGATTGGCTTCCTCTTTTTGGAGGATAGCACGATCCATGAACTCGTGTAAGTGCTTATAGAGTGCATCTGTGTAGGATTCAGCAGTCATAACTGTATTGTCCATCTGCATGGGTGGCATGAAGTTCAAAACTTCTGTCTTAAGAAGCATGAAGTTGGCTTTGGAGAAATTTTTTACCATGATTTCCTTAATGGGGGGTGTGGGCGGGATGTGGATATCTAGGGTGATTAGCTTATGGTTGGCTCTGACCAATGAGGAGTTGACTTCAGGTGTGGAACACCGGTCACTCATGTTGGTAATGACTAGGTCTAGGATATTGTTGCCCCTGTTGGGGGTGTGGATAAGTTCATCCAGGGCATTGGAATTTATGAATTCCAGAAAGCGCTGAGCAAAGGAGTTGGTACTCCAGAAAGCGCTGAGCAAAGGAGTTGGTACATGAGTAGTTTTCCCAGCTAATGGTGGGGTAGTTGAAATCGCCCATTATTAGGGTGTTTGGTTGAACCCTAATATTTTTCAGTATATCAAGAAAAGAGGAGTGGGAATCCTGGGGCATGGTGGGGGATCTGTAGCAAGCTACAATTTGGATTGCAGATTTGCCCAGAGTTAGTTGCACTTGGATAATCTCGGATGCAATATGCTGAACAACTAGCCTGGAGGTGTGGATATCCTTAATGAATATGGACACACCTCCGCCTTTGGTGTTCCGGTCCAGGTTAGGTGGCCGAAAAGTGTGGTATGAATTATAGCCTGGTAATACAGGGGTGCTCTCTGGAGCCTTGAACCAGGTCTCAGTCACTGCACAGATATTGTTGTTCTCCATTTTAAGGAGTGCCTCGAGGGAGTGCATTTTGAGATTTAGACTTCTAGCATTGAGTAGCATAACCCTCAGTTTTTGCTTGCCTGTCTCTGTTATGGTGGTGAATTTGTCATTTGAACCTTGCCTAAAAAAGGCACTATAGGGGTAGCAAGATCCTTAGCCAGTATCCAGAATCCTGGGGTGACAGGTGCAGGCCATCTCTGGCAAAGCATCGTGGTCTGTCGACTATGTCATCCCAGGCAGACAGATGCTGGATCCCCTTAGAATTACACCAGAAGCTTAGCCAATAGTTGAAGTCAATCATTTTGTCCTTGTACTACGGTATCATTCTGGGCAATGGCAGGATGCTACTCAGGGCTAGGGTCATACCTGCCTGGGCTACAAGATTGAAGAGCTCTTCCATGTCTCTTTTCATGTAGTCCAGTGAGGTATGTCTCAGGTCATTCACACTAACATGGACAATGACAGAGTCATATTTGTACTTGTTGTGGAGTGACCTGAATGTGTGGGTTATGTGGTGGATTCTAGCACCTGACAGCGAGCTGACAGAAACCTTCTCCTTATTTAGTCTGGTGAGTGGGACATTAGTGCGCCTGACTATAGAGTCACCTATGACTAGTGTGTTGGGTACGTTGGTTTGCCTTATGGGCTGTGGTTGAGTGGCACACTGAGTCTGTGGGCTATGTGTCATTTGGTTTTTGTTGGGGGGTGGAGTTTGCTTGAGTTTCTGCTTTGGAGGTCTCTGTTGTTTGAGCAGATTATTATTGAGAGCCTCCACAAATGTTTTGTGTTTCTATTTGTGGATTTTGGTGGTGTAGGTTTAGTGGGACTATGTGATGAGTGTGGTGTGGTGCAAGTGTTTACCTTCTCCTCTTGACTGTCAAGTTCAGTCAGTCAGAGCTTTACCTCCAGTTTGGCTAGATAAGTGCATCTCTCACAGGTTGGGGTGTTGGGTAATAGGAGGAGAGGGTTGTCTGTGTACATGAGGTAATTGCTACATTGCCCCAAGATGCCCAGATTAATCAGATAGACAGGAGAGAACACTGGGAGCTGACCCTTGGATATGCCTGAATAAAAAACTACTTTCCTCTAGACAAGTGAGGAAAGTGAGTATAAGAACTGTTTTTCTCTAAGCAAGTGAGGAAAGTAAGTACAAAACTGTTTTCCTCTAGTTAAAGAGAAAGGTTAAGTGCTGTACAATTTGTAGCTTATTTAGTGCTAACAACAAGTTCTGAAAAAAGTGCTGAGGACAAATAAGTAAATTCAAGTGTTAAAACTAAGAATCTGTACCTGGATCTTGTGGTAGATAGGCTACCTAGTGCTTGTCACTCCCACTGATAAGCTAGAATGCTTTCCTCCAATACAGAAAGGCTTGGGGGGCTCAGACGCTTACAAATAGTCCTGGATATAGCAAATCTGTATCTGGGCTAGACTAGTTACAGGAAAGATGGGAAACAAGCAAAAATGCGGGCTTTTAAACCAGTAAGTCGAAGGAGATGGAAAAACAGCCAAATGGTCAATGAACTACAATTTCTGGGCCAGAAACCACTCGTGGTAGATAGGCTACCTAGTGCTTACCACTCCCGCTGATAAGCTAGAAGGTTTCCCTCCAACACAGAAAGGCTTGGGGGATCAGAAGCTTACAAACAGTCCTGGATACAGCAAATCTGTATCTGGACTAGACAAGTTACAGGAAAGGTGAGAAACAAGCGCAAACGCAGGCTTTTAAACTAGAAAGTTGAAAGAGATGGAAAAACTGTCCAAACGGCCAATAAACTACAATTTCTGGGCCAGAAACCACTCTTGTGGTAGATTGGCTACCTAGTGCTTATCACTCCCACTAATAAGCTAGAAGGCTTCCCTCCAACACAGAAAGACTTTGGGGGCTCAGAAGCTTACACACAGTCCTGGTTACAGCATATCTGTATCTGGACTAGACTAGTTACAGGAAAGTCAGGAAACAAACTTAGAAATTATTTTTTTTGGAAAGTAGGACGGGAGAAAGGAGAAACAGAAGATAATACAAAATTAAGGACCTAAGTGGCTTGCCCTTCACAAATGTTCTCTCTGTATTAGGTAGAGTGAGCTAGTGACACTAGACTGGAATAGAGCTGGGACAGAGCTGAACAGATGGGACTGGTAGGATTGTCTGAAGTCAAAATATGATCTCACTGTACTCGATTGAGTGAGCAAATGAGATAGACCCAGGAGGAGTGTTCAAACACAAATTTACAGCAGGGGTGGGCAATTCTAAAGCCACCAAGATTAATACCAAAGCAAGAACAGGGAGGGTGGGTGAGAAATTAACTGCAGAGCCAGAGAGAGACCACAGTATTCTATGAAACAATTAAATAGAAAAATGAATAACTACAGAGAGACAGACACAATATTCAATGAAACAATTAAATAGACAGAAAATGAAATGTAGTTCAGTCTTTAACACTGCAAGTTTGTACTTAACTCAGCTAGTAATGCAGTTGATTGTAGGTATGTAGCAGAAGCCAAACAACTCACGTCTTGAGCAGTAATAAATTCAAAGATATGTGACTTAAAACTTATAAATACAGAGAAACCCTCTAGGCTAAGAGTTTAACACTGAATATCAATGAAGTGAAACACAATAGCCCCCACTAACTGCAAAGAAAGAGAGAAACCACAGTATTCTATATATTATTATTTATTTATTTATTTATTTATTTATTGACATTTGTTAACCGGGTTTGTCCAAATGGGGTTGTGGCCCATTTTCAGTGGCGACCCGAGGAGAAAAGCTCCAGTAGTACATTTTTAAACAAGTACAATTTTAAGCAATATTGATATAATAGCAGTTATAGCAAAAAGATTCACATATGTTGGGTTACATGTATAAAGTTAAAGTTGCATTAAAAAGAAGCTTAGTAACATAATTTTACATTGATATAGTTCAATAGGTCAACAATACATTTTTTTTGTTTGTATAAAATTATACAAATGCATAGTAGACACATTGGAGAGAAGGTGTAATGAGGTAGTAAGTATGGAACTTTTGAGGGTATATAAAGGGAAGGAAGACTAGGTGGGGTCATGGCAAGGGCAGGTCCTGGAATTGAGAAAATAAGCTTTTAGTTCATTTTTAAAGTGTGAGGTGTGGGAGATTGAATGTAAGTCAAGGGGGCGTTTGTTCCAAACATGGGCAAGGGAGTGTTTATAGAGTAGTTTGCCTACTGACCCTTTTGGGTGGTAGACATCAAGTAATTGTTGGTTAGACATATGGAGGGTCTGAGATGGGATGTAGAAGGACACTAAGGAAGATAGAGATGGACAGAAGGAGGGTTTATAAAGAATAGAGTGTAGCATATGAAATTGATAAGATAGCAGAAATCGGGGAAGTTGAAGCCATTGAAGAGAGATTAAAGAAATGCAGTGGTGTGAGTTGTATGGGGAGTTAGTAATGAATCTGGCTATTTTATGGTTAGTCTGTTGGAGTTTGTTTAGAGTGAAGGCCTGGATATTGGTAATTACTGGGGTGGCAGGAAAGGAGGAGTGCCTGGCCCAGGGTAAGTCTAGATTCTGGGGTTAGGAATTTTTTGTTCTGATATAGCAGACCTAGATTCTGGTTTGTTTTTTTTTGTACATTGGAGTATGTGTAGGTTGAACTTTAGTTCGTCATCGATAATGACCCCTAGGAGTTTTGTGTGGGTGTCAGGTTGGATAGTTGTATTGTTAGAGGATGTAATAAAAAAGGAGGGTTTGTAATGAGAAAGAGAACGGGGAAGGAAAAGTAGGAGTTTGGTCTTTTTGGGATTTGGATCATTAGGTTGTGAGAGAGCCATTGTTCAGTGGATAGTAGGGCTTGTTGGGTCAGGGAGTGTAGTTCAGGAATGTTATTTGAGATGGATATAAGTGTAGAGTTGTCAGCATACTGAATAAGGGAGGATTTTTTTTGCATGAGGTGTAAAGATCATTGGTGAAGATGGTAAACAAAAGGGGTCCCAAGATGGAGCCTTGGGGAACACCAGTGGAGATGGGAAGGAAAGGTGAGGAGGATAAGAGCCATTTGACAGATTGTTCCCTGCCAGATAGGTAACTATTAAACCAGGCAAGTGCGGAGGGGGACAGGTGGAGATTTGCGAGTTTGGATAGTAGTAGAGGATGAGAGACAGTATCAAAGGCTTTGGAAAGATCTAGGAAGAGACAGGAAATGAGTTTATTGTTGTCTGCAATGATATGAGTGAAGGAAAGGAGGGCAGTGGCGGTGCTGTGGTGAGGACAAAATCCATGTTGGGTAGGGGTAAGTAAGTGGTGTGTGAGGAGGTGATTGAGAAGCTGTGAGTGAATACATATTATTTATTTATTATTATTTATTTTATTTTTTTATTTTTTATTTTACATTTGTTGACCGCGCTAGTCTAACTGGATACATGTCCATTTTCAGTAGAGGCCCGGGGAGATAAGCTCCAAGACATGGTCCAAATACAATAATACAAGTACAAAAAAATAAAAAATAAGAAATAAAATCTAATATTCTAGTAAAAATAGCAATTTTCCTGGTATGGAAAAAAATATACATCAACAATGGTAATGTGCATTTCAGCATAGAGGTTGTAACAGGATGTAGCACTGAGGTAAAAAGTCACAAACAGTGCAAATTGAAAGAACTTAGACAACAATGCAGGTTAAGTCAGAGGTAGATAAAAGGAAATAATCATAGTAAAAAGAAAAAGAGAAAAATCATCAGTAATTGCAACATGTGAATTACAGCAGAAAGGTTAACCAGGATCTAACACTGAGGACCTGCAGTATAATATAGTGCTAATTTTTAAGTATGGAGACATAGTATAGGTTAAGTCAGAAGTAAAAAAAGGGAGTTTGATGTGTAGTATTGTAGCAAAGGATTTGCTTAAGAAAATATATATAAAGAGGAATAGACATTGTGAAAAAAGGTAGATCAGAAAAATAAAATAAGGTGGGAAAATGTAGTAGAAGATAGTAAGCAGTGGATAGGTAAGTCAAGTTAGTAGAGGTAGATGACTAGTCTGGTCTGGAGCAGGGGCATAGCCAGTATGTTTTGAGGAGAAGTTTAATTCTGCTTTTAAATAGAGATAGAGAGGTGAGTGAGAAGGAAAATGTTTCTAATATCCTGGAGAGGGGGGACAGAATGGCAATGGGTCGGTAGTTTCTGTACCATACAGTAGTACTGGTTGCAACACTGTTTTGTATACCTTACTTTTCAGCTTCTTTGGCAATCTTTTGTGATACACTATCCCTGACACTCTCTGCCAGTTGGCTGCAGCCCCTTTAATTTTAGCTTTGACCTCCTCATTCAGATTTCCCTTCTCCTCAACCACTCTTGCTAGCCACTTGAAGCTGTTTATCTGTTGCACCATCTTCTTCTTTGATCTGAGTTCTCAGCTTCTTCTCATTTCCCCATTTGCTGCAGCTACAACTATCTTATCTGTACTCAGCTTCATCCTGTGTGCCTTAAGTTTTGCATTCCATTCTCCCATGTTCACAGTTTGCTTGTAATGCCACATTGTCTGCATACAGCATTTTTGCTGATCTTGAATTTATTCTTTGAATTTATTACTGCTCAAGACCTGAGTTGTTTGGCTTCTGCTACATACCTACAATCAACTGCATTTCTAGCTGAGTTAAGTACAAACTTGCAGTGTTAAAGATTGCACTGCATTTCATGTTTCTGTCTATTTAATTGTTTCATTGAACACTGTGTCTGTCTCTCTGTAGTTATTTATTTTTCTATTTAATTATTTCATAGAATACTGTGGTCTCTCTCTGTCTCTGCAGTTAGTGGGGGCTATTCTGTTTCACTTCATTGATATTCAGTGTTAAACTCTTAGCCTAGAGGGTTTCTCTGTATTTGTAAGTGAGTCACATATCTTTGAATTTATTACTGCTCAATACCTGTGTTGTTTGGCTTTTGCTACATACCTACAATCAACTGCATTACTAGCTGAGTTAAGTACAAACTTGCAGTGTTAAAGATTGTTCTGCATTTCATTTTTATGTTTGGTGGTGGTTCAGACGTGTTGGAAAGCAGTAGACAGTCTGGTGAAGAAGATTTGGGACAGGTAGAAAGAAGGTAAGAGGAAACAAGGGCATTCAGCAAAGAGGTGGATGGATTATGTGAGACACCTGTGGCAATCAGACATGACTGTTGAAAGTACAACAATGACACTGAATCAAGAGGCAGAAGGCAATGGTTGAGGTGATAACCTGACCCCATGCAGAAAAACAGTAAAAAGGAGGTTGGTGATAATGACGGTTCTCGGGGCCTAGAGACCCCCGTTGCCCCGGGTGGCAGTGGTACCACCAGTTGTTCACATTTGGTGGAGTGGTAACAACATCGACTTCCCAGCTGTACAATGTCTAATAAGGTCAATAGTGTGTTGTCACCAGAAACAAGTGAGCAGGTGAGTCAGATAGCAATATTGAAGAACACAGTCTGCGTCAAAAACAGAGAAAGTCATTAAAAATCAACAACTTCAGCAAAAGGAAATAAAGGGCTTTTCAGAAAACACAGTTATACAACAAACAGCCAACCACTTGTGTGAGCAAGGAATCCTCTCACTCCAGCTAAAAGCAAAGAAAACTCTAACCAGCAATCATCCAAAAATAGACTGCAGCCCCAGGTTTAACTCCAGGAACCTTGTTGTTGCCACTTGTGTAGTAGCCACTGAGGACCTGATCGCTTTGGGCCCCACCCCCCCCCCCACTTGTGTGAGCAAGGAATCCTCTCACTCCAGCTAAAAGCAAAGAAAACTCTAACCAGCAATCATCCAAAAATAGACTGCAGCCCCGGGTTTAACTCCAGGAACCTTGTTGTTGCCACTTGTGTAGTGTACGTGCCAGCTTTTGTGACTACTGTTATGCCTTGTTAAAATCTGTTACAGTCAGCTAGAGTACATACCCCAGGGGCAACAGCTGCAAACCTTCTTCCTCTTAGCCCACCCCTACCCCTTTCGTTCATTTCACTGTTGATAATTTGTTGCATGTTAAGGTATTTAGCCCCTCTCAATAGTCATAGCCTTCAGTCCCTCCTCCTCAATACTTGTTCTTCACTAAACACCAAACAGAGGAGCAAAGTCTCCAGCTGCTTTTATCTTTAGCTACATTGTGTGCAGCAAACAATGAGCAAAGGGGAATACAAATATAAAAGAGAATAAAATCTACCATTGCAGACTAGTAAGCACCATACAAATTCTACCTGTGGTGTACTCTTACACATAGTTTTTCTTGGAGAAACCTTCCAGTTCTTGAACAAGGGTGTCTGTATGTTTACCTTATTTCATTGGCTGTTCTTTGATAATTAGCTAGGTTAGCAGAGTGTCTTAGATTCTCCCCTGCTACTTTAAATTCCAATTGATGGTTTCCCTCCCTTCCCCTGCCCCCCAAGTGTTTGCTCAGGCACAACACACCAAAGGTTTTAAAAACCCTGGATGCCATATTTGCTCTAATTGCAGCTGAAAGCCCTCCAGGTGTAGCATCTCTAGTAAGTGCCCCTGGACTAACTGATAGTTTTTTTTTAGCTAAGTTCTATCTGGAAGGTGTAGCCCCACTCTCACCCACCCCCATATCTTTACCTTTATATCTATCCATACAACCACACCCCCTCACTTCCTCCCTACTCCCCCACCCCTCTACTTCCTGTTCTCATACTACCTCCCTTCTATGCTCCTCCCCACACTTACCTACTATCCACTATCAAAGACTACTATACCTTACTGCCACCCCTTCCTCTCATCCTCTGTTCTACATCCCATAAAGTGACATGTCTCTTACAACTCAAACTATACTCTTACCTTCTCTACTCTTTATACTCTATACCTCACCTCCTTCTTCTTCTTCTTTCAGCTTTTTCCCGGTTAGGGGTCACCACAGCGGATCACCTGTCCGCTCATGATTGGCAGTGGAGTTTTACGGTGTCGAGTTGCCAGCCCGGTGCCCAACCTTCCACAGAAGACACATACATGCACGCACTCACACCTAGGGCCAATTTAGAGTGTCCAATCCACCCACAGCATGTCTTTGGGATGTGGGAGGAAACCGGAGCACCTGGAGAAAACCCACATGGCCACAGGGAGGGCATGCAGACTCCACACAGAAGGCACCCCAGCTGAGGATCGAACCGGAGAACCTCTTGCTGTGAGGCGACAATGCTAACCACTGCACCACCGCAGCCTCCCTCTATACCTCACCTCCTATCACTCACAATTACCTACTCCCTATTTCCATCCCTCAAACACCACTCTTAACTCAAGTACTACACCACAACCCTATCTACTAATTTGTACCTCCATCCTTCCCCCACCACTCCCATTCCTAAAATAAAAATATCTCCCCCTCCCCTTTAAAACAAAAAAAAACAAAGTCTACTTACTCAAATTAAAACCCCATTGCAAACCTCTACTTCTATCTGGTGACATTCATCTTAACCCAGGCCCTAAAGACACTACCCTGAACAATAACCCTCCCTGTATCTAAACCCTCCAACCCACAAAAACAAGTACAATTCTGCTCTATCAACATCAGGAGCCTTGTAAATAAAGTTCAGGAACTCCATGTTTGGATAGCTAACTATACTCCTGACATAGTTACCCTAACTGAAAAATGGTTAAAACCACACCATCTGGACAGTGAAATCATCCCTCCTGGCTATAATATCCTTAGATAAGATCAACCTAAAAGAAAAGGAGGAGGAGTCTCCATACTCTACTCCAATTGTCTCTCCCAAATCAGTCCCACACTAGTCTTACCCTCCTTTTTACCAGCTGAACTCCTACTGACCAACTTCAAACTTAACAGTTTCAGCACCATAACTGTCCCAGCAATCTATATTTCCCCCTGGTGATAATATTAATATACTTGAGAACATCCTATCTCACCTCTCACATACCATCCACAATTAAATAATTATACTGGGAGATGTAAATATTGATTGGCTTACAATACAAGCTCCCAACACTACTTCCTGTATAAACCTACATGACTTTGAACAGCTAATCACAACCCCAACCTACATTAATAAATCTCACCTACCTAGCTCTCTTCTTGACTGGATATTGGTCTCCCACTCTCAAAACTATCATAACTCCCAAACCCTTCCAAATGCCCTCAGCGACCACTGCCCTATAACAGTTACCAGACATACTCCCCACCTTACCAAACCTAACAAATTTATTGCCACCCGCTCACTTTCTCATTTATGTCCTAACTCCTTTATTCACCAACTCTCCAAAATTAACTGGTCTTACCTCACCACTCTTCCTTTAGATGAAGCTGTCCACTCCTTCAACACTACATTCCTAAACATTCTTAACTCCCTTGCTCCTCTTTGCACAATTAGAATCAAATCTAATACTGCTCCCTGGCTCACTAAATCTACCAGAACCCTCATGAAAGACCGGGATAGGATTTGGAAAATGTGGACTAAAACTAGGACCCCTTCTCTTATTCAGAAATATAAAGAACTCAGAAATAAAATTAAAAAAAATCATCCATTATGACAAAATAAACTTCTATGCCAATCCTCCCTCTACTTTTAAATCAGACCCAAAGAAATTCTGGAGCTCTATTAAACAGACTCTTCATCCAGGAAACCCTTCCTCTCCTAACCCATGTCCCAGTACAACACCTGAAGACATAGCCAACAAATTTAACAATCATTTTATAAACGCAATAACCTCCATAATAAATTCTCTCCCCCCAGAAACAATGCTAGCACCCCCACAAACTCTATACCTCTTCCAAACCCTCCTAACTCCTTCTCTCCAAAAGCAGTATCAACTAACTATGTAAAGTCATTACTCTCTAAACTTAAACCTTGCTCCCCATCTGTTGACAAGCTACCCTCTTACTTCCTGCAGATTGCCTCTGAACCTTTTGCCTATCCTGTATCCATCTTAATCAACAGATCCATTTCTGAATCCTATGTCTCCACTGTATGGAAGAAATTCTTTACTCTACCCATTCACAAAGGGGGCAACTCCTCAGACATATCCAACTTCAGACCGATTGCCATACTCTCTCCACTCTCAAAAATCCTAGAGAAATGCATTCACAAGCAGGTAATTCATTACCTTTACCAGGAAAACCTTCTCACACCCACACAGCATGGTTTCCATCCCAAGCATAGTAGAACTACTGCACTCATATCACTAGTCAACAGAGTATCCCTAGCTTGTGATAACAATAAACTTGTCTCATGCCTATTCCTTGACCTTTCTAAAGCCTTTGACACTGTCTCTCACCCACTCCTTCTAGATAAACTCACTAACTTACATTTCTCTCCCCCTACTATCTCCTGGTTCTCCAGCTATCTCTCTACCTGCCAGCAATCAGTTAAATGGCTCACTGCACTATCCTCCTCTCTCACTGTACAAATGGGAGTTCCCCAAGGGTCCATACTTGGACCACTACTCTTTAATATTTTCACCAATTTGCTCTACTCCTCTTGTCCCCAGTCATCTTTTGTGCAATATGCTGATGACTCGACTGTTATAACCATTGCTGACAACCCAACTGACCTCCACTCAACTACCCAGGCATCCTTCCACACCATTGAGACTTGGCTTAGTGATAACAAACTAACACTTAATCCAAAAAAAACTAAGCTCCTACTCTTCCTCCCTAAAAACATCACCACACTCAAAAGTACATTTACCATCTTATCCTCCAACAACACTATCATCTCAGCTGAATCTAGTACTAAATTGCTAGGTGTTACAATAGATGATCAGCTTAAGTTTAATCTCCATATTACTAACTTGGTAAAAAGAACTCATCAGAAACTTGGACACCTTTTCTGTAGCAATAAATACTTAACTAACATTGCCCGAATAACTCTCTCCCAGGCTTTATTACTCCCAACACTTCTGTGCAGCTGCCACATATTCACAAACCTAAATTCTACAGTTATTACCAAGCTTGAAACTACCTATAATAAGGTCGCCAGATTTTCAGCTAACCAAACCTACAAGTCACACCACTGCTTAGCACTAATGCAACTAGACTGGCTAGAATTCCCTCAGCTTCTCCAACTATACCAACTACAAATCATCCACTCTATCCTCTATCTACCCTCCTTCTGCCCCAGCTTCTCCACTAGCATATCCAAATATTCCCCTGCTAGGATGCTACACAGCTCAAATCAAAAATTATTAGACATCTAAAAACCCAAAACCAAAATAGGCTGCCTTCTCTATAACTATAACCCAGCTACATCCTGGAACCAACTCCCCTTGGAAATAAAATCCCTCCAGCATAGCAAAAGTTTCAAATTAGCAACAAGGAAATACTTAAAAACAAAGTGGTCTTGCCACTAGCCAACCACCATCCTTTCACCACCTCACTCTTAATGTACTCTAACACTATTCCCCTGCCTCTTCTACCTCTTCCCTTCCTCTATCTCCAACCACTCTTAGACTCAAAACAAGCTACCTGTCTAGTCTGTCTCCTATACTCTACCTCCCCTACATCTCCTACTAGCCATTCTTACTTTCCTTTCTTGTTTCCAAACTTCTGTACAACTAGATCCTACCCACTTTAAATAAGCATCTGCCTAACTATTAACTCATTTTGCTCTAAGCAGCTTAAATAACATTGTAACTAGTCACATTTTCTTCTGCTAATTGTTTAAAACCTTGTTTGTAACAACTCGCATACTTGTCTGCCAATTGTTAATACTCTGTATAACTGAATTGCCTGAGGAGCTTTTTACTTTCCAGGTCTCTGCTTGTAAGATCCTATAGCTGATTGTTACTACTATGTTACTAAAATTTAATAAATTGTTTTCTAGTACTGAGGAGCATTTCTCCCCGGGTCTCTGCTGAAAATGAGCCAAAAGCTCAGCCAGACTAACCCGGTTAACAAATGTAAAATAAAATAAATAAAATAAAAATAAATAAAACCACCAAGAAGAGAAAATAAATAAGGTACTCTTCCAGCATGGTAAAGCTCTGAACAGGGCCGGCCTTAGCCGAAATGGCGCCCTAGGCGAAGTAGTGCTCCGGCGCCCCTTAAGCTCCTCCCACACCACAGTCATGAAACACCCCTATTTGAGCCACACCAACGGGGTCACTCCCCAAGAAAGCCACTCCAGTCATTGCCTTAAATTATTTAAATGCATAGGAAGAATAACTACATTGCAAGGTATCTTTAACTACAACTACTTCTGCATAGTATGTTCTACTTTAAATACCAGAGCCAGATCACAGTCAAATCAGGCCCTAGGCAGGGTACTAGACTGCCCCCAGTGCAGCCGCTCCTGCAGCAACCCCATCCCCCCAGCAGCAGCCCCCTCCTCAGCCTTTCCAGTATTCCATTATTTGGTTATTTCTCACCAGTTACCATGCATACTACTCTCCTATTTGCTTCTACAGTCATTAAAGATATTGAAATAAAATAACATAAACACAGGTAGCCATTTGCTAAACAATACAGTCTCGCAATGAAAACAGACTTAGCATAAGCAGTAAAATTCTCTGCCCTTGAAACTCACATTCATTGAAATGTGAAAAATTCATATTCATTGAAACGGCATGAAGACCTACATTCATAGAAAATGCATCTAGCTAGTGAAGAGTGCACAGTGGTGCAGCAGTTAACGTTGTCGCCTCACAGCAAGAGGTTCTCCGGTTCGATTCTCAGCTGGGGTGCCTTCTGTGTGGAGTTTGCATGTTCTCCCTGTGTTCGCGTGGGTTTCCTCCGGGTACTCCGGTTTCCTCCCACATTCCAAAGACATGCATTTGGAGCATTTCTCCCCGGGCCTCCGCTGAAAACAGGATCTGTGGAACCTAGTCGGACATTCCCGGTCAACAAATGTTAAATAAAAAAAAAAAAAAAGAATTAAGTTTACCTTTGGGCTGTTTTCAAAACAGACTCCTTGCACACATTTTTTAGGGCCATGCATACGTGTATTTGTTCTTTGATTCACCTTCCTGATTGCATTGAATTATATTCCTTGTATAATACAGCACCACTTGTTAGAAAGTGTTTTAAATTTGTAGATTTAAACATTCTTTTAATAAGCAATGAAACAAAATGTATGAACCAATAACTACCCATTTCAGAAAATTTCAACCATAAAAGGCCACTCAAGACTTCTGTCAATATAATCCACCAATATTACTCCATACTCACAATCTCTGCAGATATAAAATCATCTGATATGTAATACAAGGATGTTATGAACTCCTTGTCCCTAGATGAGATACCCTTACTTATGAGGTGGGCTATGTAGAAAGCTCTCCTTACAACGGAAGCAACATGGTGGTCAAAAGTCAGGTTGCTATCAACCTGGGTACCCAAATCCCTCACAATTGATTGCGTACTTAGGACATTGTTAATGTAATAATTTGTGGGAATGTCACTCTCCCCAAAGGGGGTGATGATGCATTTTTTGGTATTCAGATTGAGCCCATGTTTCTGGCACCACTCATTTGTTTGCCATGAAATATTGCACATTACGCTCTGCGGTCTAGGTTTGACATCTCCACTGAAGAGCTTTTGCAGCCCTCAGACAATCATTCTATTTCTCCAGGTCCCTTGAAGACATCCTGTCTGAAGGCTGATAATGCTGGAGATTTAAGCATGCCCTATGTTTTGTTCTCAGTTTTGTTTTCCTGGGCATTTCTGAAAATACGTCTTTATTTTTTAACAGCAATTCTCATACTTTCTGCTTCTGTAATGTTGGCAAGGACTTCTCTGTCTGATCTTCAGGTAGAGTCTATCCTGTAGGAACTTCAACTTGCAAACTCTGCTGAATTCCCTGCATCCTTAAATGACTTCTTTACATTCATCTGGCAAAATAGATCTGCCCCTGTCTCTCCCCTGGCTGTCTTAACTTTATAACTTACTACATTCATTTTTCCATCACATCAAAGGAAGCCTTCCATTTAGCCATATATACATATATTTTTCAGTAGATATCTCCAGCACTAGCACTTTTCTCCTGGGTTAAATTCTCTAAGAACATTCTTTTTATAAAACTGTTCTATTTCCTGGGATCTCTGCATATGCTTTCTTATTGTGTACATCATTGTGTTTAAACTATCCTGCAAGCTAAAAGTGTTCTATTGCACTTTAGAAAGAAGAATGGTGTCTTTCCCCCTTACCGAATTCCCTTGGCAATGACAGGCAGCCTCCTCAGATGCCTACTATACAGAAGGGCAGATGGGGAAACCCAGTGGAAGCTTGTGGCAGTTCTATGATTGTAGTAGGTAGGCTGATTTCAACTTTGACTTTAAAACACTAACAGAACAGATGTAGTACCTTTGCCATAAAGGGACTGTCAAAGTCAGTAAGTACTTCCTTAGGGATACCCACTATGGAGAACAACAGTTCCAGTTCCCTGGCAATAAGCTTTGCATCATGGCATAGCTTCTGAAAATTGGATATCATAGTCTCTTATTGCTAATCTGCACTTACACCTGTTGCTGAATTTTACTTATGACCTCATAATGTGCATCACATTACATTCAGATTTTACTTATATAGGGGGCGTGGCCAAGGATGAACACAGGATAGCAGCAGATTTCTTCAGCTCCACCAATTTCATTACACTGACAGGAATTAATTACTTAAAAAATTAATTTTTGAAGTAATTTTCTTTCTAAATATGTTTGTTTTATATAGTTCTTGAACTATATCTAAAAAAGAAAGGAAATTTTAACAATATTCCTGTCAGAAATCACTTTGGAAATTTTCCTGTCAGTTTATCAGTCTGAAATGAGTTCCAGTAAGACAAATTCTCAAGACTCCAGCATCAAGAAAGAACTTCAGTCTCTGATAACTATAATCCAGCAACTTACTGCTAAGATGGATAAAATGGATACTAAAATAGATACCTTCATAGAAAAAACTACAAAACAAATAGACTTGTTACATATAGACCTGCAACAACAGAAGATCCAGATGACAGGCATAGAAGAAGCTGTGAATGACATGGAAAATAGAATCCAAGAAGAGGAAAACAACATTGTGTTTCTGCTGAAACAAAATACACATTTACAAACAAAGCTGGATGACCTGGAAAATAGATCTAGGCGCAATAACATTAGGATTTTTGGACTGCCAGAAAATATTGAAGGTAACAATATTACTTCTTTTTTAACAACATGGCTCCCTAAAACTTTAGACTTACCAGAAGCATTCTCTTTTGGTATCAAAAGAGCACATAGATCTATAGCTAATACTAACTCTAACAAAAACTATCCTAGATCAGTTATAGTTAGATTTATATCATCTTTTGATAAAGAGATGGTTCTTAAATCTGCTTGGGCTAAAGCTCCTGTTAAGATTAATGAGACAACTGTGCGTTTTGACAATGACTATTCTTCCTTGGTAATAGCTAAAAGAAAAGCTTTTCTGCCACTAATAAGGGAGTTTAAAAAAGCACAGTTTAAAACATACATTCTGTTTCCTGCCAAGCTAAAAATCTTCCTTCCTGATGGTCCTAAAATTTTTGATGACTTAGACTCTGCTTTACTGTTTATCAAAAAAATAAGATTTTGGATAAAATAGAGGAAATGGAATGGGCTAGTCCTTCATTAAAGAGACTGGCAACTGAAACTTTGTGGAAGACTTCAGAGAAGAAGAAGAGACTAAAAAACAAATGATTTGTTCTATGTTTTTTTTTCTTTTTTTTCTCTCATCATTTTACTTCATTATTAATCTTTTTAAATATAGTTCCTGCATTTCCAGAAAGCCACAAATATTCTGAAAAAGATTTAATCAAAGTTATTCTCTGTGTGCAAAGAAATGTTTTGTTTCATAACCAGTCAAAATATCTAAGGAACTAATAACAAGCTATTATTCAATTTGTTTCTCTTTCTGAAAAAGAGAAGTAAGGTCAGTAATTTGATACATTTTTTTTTCTCTTTTTTTTTTCTCTTTTTCTTCTTTTCTTTGTTTAAACAATGACATTCTATTTAGATAGTGGGTAAAGGATGGGGGAGGGCAGGGAGAGAAGAGTAATGAAAATATGATTAATAGAATAATAACATATTTATTCCTTGTAAAAAGTTTATATGTTCTTCAAATGCTATTCCTAATTATACTTTCTTGATTATACTGCTTATGCTTGTTTGTAAATAATCTGTCATGCTTTAACTAATAATAATTAGAACTAAATAATAGTAAATAATATGTTTTATTTTTAACTCTATTAATATAAACAGTAAGTAATATTCCATTGTATATACATCTTATAGCTTTCTCTTACATTTTTTTTTTATTTCTGCTTCACACTCTTTTATTTTCTACTCTCTTTTTCTTTTATTTATTCTTTCTCTTTATTTTTTTTTCTTCATATTAATATATAGAAATGCTTTTGATCATATAGACACAGTAAATAATAAGATTTGCATAAAAATTGAGTTGGGACATAAATATTGAGTTTTATTACTTATTAATAACTTTGGACTTAATTTCACTTACATAGAGGCTGTAATAACCTGTAAAATACATTGCGAAGGTTTTGTCATGTTTAGATGCATTTACACTGCTAAATGAATGTTTGTCACTAGTTTTTAACAAGTTTCCCGCCAAAATGTTAAGGGAGACAATCTGGGATGTGGGCTACCTCATGAACAGTGTCCTCAAGTTGTTTTAAAAGCTTCAACTCTCAGAATTCTCACAGAGAAGCTGTAAGCAGTCAGTTTGACTCTTGACTCAGATATCACACTGACACATCACAGATTCAGGAAGAACACTCTACAAGGAAGTAAAACTGATGCAAATGCGACTATGTGAAGGAAAATGAACTCTTTAACATCTAAATGTGAGTTATTTTATATAATTACTTAAATATCTATGTTATAATTCATAAAATATGTCAGTTATAATGATTTTAAATGATGCAGTTTCTTGTAGTAAGTAAATGTCTTATTTTAGAAGGCATAGAAAATGAAACATTTATTCAAGTGTTTTTGAAAATCTACTTGACTGCAGCATACTAATCTGTGTTAAAAACTTATGTTTCAAACATATACATTACTATAACTCATTTAATTCATCTGATTGACAAGCATAAATAACTTTATAACTCTATTCTGGAAGAAATTGTCATGTGATATATTTTAAAGCAGTAGTATAAACATACAAAATACAGATGGCTTTTTTTACAATAATGCAAGTGTTTCTGAGAATTTGCATAACTATGCAGTATGATTTATAACAATTTCTATAAATATAATATTTTATTCTATTGACAATAATGAGTATGAGTAAAATGCTCATATACAAGCAATTCAAGGTTTTTGGAAGCTGTTGACTGCATTTACATGACAGAAAATAGATGCATCTTAATATATGTAATGTCTGAACCATATTAGCCAAAGTTTTTGATTTAAATGAATGTTAGAACTTATTTTTACATACTCTGAATAAATTAATATGTAAATATGCCTTCCTTTTTTTTTTCTCTCTCTCTTTCTTTCACTCTCTCTCCCTCTTTCACGTCTTTTATTTCTCTCTCTCCTCTTGGTTCCTAATATCAAGATTATTTGAATGCTATTTGAATACAAGTGTATTATATTACATAGATGTATATAGTAGTAGTTTATATGATGCTGTTTTATCAAATGTGTAGTCTTGTCTTGCTAGATAATTGAATTGAAAGCTGTTAATTTAAATTAAATATAACCAGTATTAAATTGATAAGGTGGTAGCTGAGGTACTGCTGCTTAGGGTAGGGGGTTAACTTGAGTGGTAAATACTACTCTAAGTTGGAGTTTTTAACTCCAGGCTGGATGCAAGGTTTAATCCTTACATTATTTTCACTTGTTCATTGTTATATGTATATAGTTTTGACATCCACAATATATTTTGTACACTCATTGTCACTACAAACAAAATTGAATCCTATACAAAATCCCATAAGAGATTCAATAAATACAGCTATATTTAAAGGTACACCTAAAGGAGGAGATGTAACATTACTTATGTTGTTATTTGTTATTTTGATCATAAGATTCTTAAGTTTTAAAATGCCAAATGACATCTTTAAAAGGAATTTCTTTAAACATTAATGGATTGAATAATCCGTGTAAAAGGGCAAGCCTAATAAGATACATTAATTTACATAAGGCCAACTTAGTCTTCCTGCAAGAAACCCATCTCTTGAAAAAAGATATTGATAAACTAGCCACAAACAAATATACATTATTGGTTAGTTCAGAGCACACTCAGAAAAAAAGAGGAGTGGCTATTTTATGGAATAAAAGTATGCCCATTCCTAAAACCATTAAGTCTTATCAAGATGACAAAGGAATGTTTTGTATGGTTACAATACAAATTAATGGGAAGACTTACACTTTAATTAATGTATATTGGATACCTGGAATTGGTATTAATACAGTGAAACATCATCTTGATAAGATCATATCATTCTCTATAGGAGATATTATTTTAGCTGGTGACTTTAATTGTATACTACATGAAAGTGATACTACCACTATAGAAAAAAGAAGAATTACATCTAATGCAAAACATTTAAATGATTTTGCTAATTCTTATCATTTGAATGATATTAACAATCAGATAGATTCAAAATCATTACCATACACCTTTTATTCTAACAGATACAAAACTTATTCAAAAATAGATAGGGTCTTTATTTCTAACCAGATGGTAACAGATTTAATTAATTCCAAAATCATTTCATGTCCTATATCTGATCATAATTCAATTGTTTTTGAATTCATGATAAAAAATACTCATAATGTTCAGATCAAAAGGATACCAGCATACTTAACTCAACTAAAAGACTATAAAGAATATATACTTTCAGAAGTAAAACATTTTTAGACATAAATAATACTCCTGAAGTCTCCATTGTCTATGTTTGGGATGCCTTAAAATCATATCTATATGGACAAAGTATCAGATGGTATAATAATAAAAGGAAATCTTGGGATAAGGAATTGTTAGATATTCAAAGTAAATTAGACTCTTATAAACATAATAATAAAGAAAATATTATGGACAAGAAAGTTATTGAAGAAATAAACAAACTAAATGAGAAATACAAAGATATTTTAACTCATAAAGTTAAAATAACTTTAGAGAAATACAAGTTTTTGTCTTATTCAATAAGCCCCAAATACTTACATAGACTTAAAAATAAAACAAAAAGGTTGAATAAACAAAACCATATCAAAGAAATCTTTTCTCTAAGGTAAAAGAAGAATGTTTCTAGTATACCAGAAATACTAGATGAATTTAGAAATCACTTTCACAAAATTAACCATAATAACATTAACATGGAACCTAAAGATAAAATAAAGGAGTTTATAACCACAAACATGAATAAAAAGCTTAATAAACAACAGATTAAACTATTGGACAAAAGTATTTCATATACAGAGTTTATTACACAAATAAATAAGCTTAAATCAAACAAAGCACCGGGTAATGATGGTATTATACCAGAGATATATAAAATCCTTTCTAAAAGTACATATTCATTAATACATAAGGTTTTTATTTTGGCCCAAACTGAGTTAATAACCCCCCCCCCCATCATGGCAATATACATTTATTTCGCCAATTTTAAAACCTAATAAAGATCCAACTAGATGTACTTCATATCGGCCCATCTCATTACTTAATGTTGATTATAAAATGTTTATGAGTATTTTTGCTGATAGATTGAAGACAATCATCCCCGGCATTATAGATATAGATCAGACAGGCTTCGTTGTAAATAGAAATACTTTTGATAATATAAGAAGAACTTTAACATTAATTGATTTTGCAAATAGGAAAAAGAAAGATTTAATACTTATTAGTCTTGATATAAGTTCAGCATTTGATTCAGTAAGTTGGGACTATCTGTTTACCTTACTGAAGTGCACAAACTTCTCAGATGCATTTGTAAATCTAATTGAGCATTTATACAAAGGAACATTGGCTTATATTAAGGTAGGAACATATGTTTCACAAAAATACCCATTTTAAAGGTACAAAACAAGGATGTCCACTTTCTCCACTATTATTCACTTTAGTAATGGAGCCTTGGGCTAATTTGATCAGAAACAGTACTGACATAGAGGGTTTTGAAATAGATGAAAATACAACATCCAAAATTCAACTTTTTGCAGATGATGTTCTAATCACATCAGCAGGATCTAATTCTTCTATGCAGTCTCTATTTGATAAAATGATGAATTTTAAAAGTATTTCTGGTTTAATACTCAATGAAGAAAAAACTAAAATACTACCTATATATACACGAAAAAATATTCTCATTAGTGATTTTACTAAATATGTACCCAATTCAGGTCAGATAACTTATTTAGGTATAATACTATCTAAAGATATTAAATCTATTATATATAATAATTATAATACCTGTTTTCTTAATATACAAAATCTTTTAATACCTGGAATAATATGTTTTACTATGGAGGAGAGACTTACAATTATTAAAATGATAATATTCCCCAAGATTTTATACTTAATACAATCAATAATACTTCCACCTACAAAAATAATTATCAAGAAACTGAATACACTAATGTTAAATTTCCTATGGGCATCTAATAGACCTAGGATTGCATTAAAGAAACATACTAATAGCTGGTCTCAAGGGGGTATTTCTTTTCCAGACTTTAATTTATATACTATCTCTTCTATTGTAAAAGTTATTACTTTATTAATAGATCAGTCATATGTCGCAAAATGGAAAGATTATTGAGAGCTAATTAGTATGCACTTCATGAAAATCTCCTTAACACATAAAAATATGATTGTAAATAACTCCATGTTATGGTTACTAAAGGAATTTTGTACTTCACCTATTACACCTAAACATATGGTTTGTTACCCATTAAATATTATTATTAGCTATCGTAACTTTATATTCATGCACCCTAAGTATAGGGAATGGAATTTTATTATATTCCCTATAATGTATACTCAGGGTATGCTTTTGTCATCTACTTCTGAAGGAACTCATTTAACTATATATAATGATCTAAAGTACTGGTATCAGTTGATATCTGATAATAAAGTTAAAAATCTAGATTTCTTAAAACAAGAATTTGATCTAAGAGAAACTTGCTGGTTAGAGGTTCAGACCTTTTGACAACATCTCATTAATAAAATAGATCTAATGTCTATAACAGTTAAAGAATCTATTCCAACACTGATTGATTACTTGATATTAAATTTATAACATAAAGTTTCTGATAAAGGTAAACTTTCATACATACATAAAATTATCAGACAAGAAACCTTTTTACAGTGTAGATTCATACTGGAATTATTTCACTTCTATTAATGGGAACCCACCAAATCAACAAGATAAACAATATATATTGGAATCTGCCTATAGAACTACGTCTTCCATTGTCTGGAGACTTTATACATGGAAATTTTTACATAGATCTTTTTATACACCTTTGATGATGAATAAAATAAATAATAAAGATAATCTATGTAAGAGATGTAATGTAGAAAGTAATGCTGACTGGGCTCATATGTTTTATGACTGTATAAAATTGAAAGAATACTGGAAGTCAATTGATGAATTTTTGCAGGCTCTTTTTACAGATAATTTCATTATTTCTAAATCTCTTATATTATTCAACACACCTGTACCTCAAAGTGTTAAAAAGGTTAAGATTCCCTTGTTATGGTTTAGTCTAGCAGTGGCTAGGAAAATAATAACCAGAAATTGGATTTCAGATACACCTCCTTCGTTCAATGAATTTAAAAATGTTATGAATATAGTGTGCCATATGGAAATAAACACAATTAGGCCAAGAACAACTAGAAAAACATCTTATTATATTGTATGGGATAATTTACAAAATTTGTTAAAAAAATCCTAATTTCAATAGCATGGTATTTTAGTTTAATTAATTGATCTGATTGTATTGGATGCCTTTGTAAATACTTTAGTTGTTTTGTTGAATGTTATAATCATATCTATTTTTAATTACTTGTATAAAATTGTTATGATATTTCTCTTGTATATTAAAACAATAAACCTGTTTTGAAAAAAAAAAAAAAGATTTTACTTATATGACAGGTATTGAGATTAAGACTTTTAAATCCAGGATGGACTGCTTTTTCCTGATATTCTGCATAAGAAGCAAAGAAGTTATGCATCTTTTTCATTATGTGTGGTTGCCATAGTTTTATCTGTTCCCATATGGCCTCCTAACAAATTACTAAAGGACAGCATCATTACCAGTGTCCTATAAAGTCTTGGTACTGGTACATGAGGTAGAATGTCTTTCCTTTCTTTCTTTATTCTTTAGAATATGTCAATTTTTAAACTCAAAATAGAGGTAAGAAGTTAAAGAAACATTTTAACTATCTTCCAGTAGAACGTTAGTTATGCTCTCTCTGGCCTACTTAATGAATCATTGTCCCATTGTGCCTTTTCAAAGTTTTCATGGCTTACTTGCAAGTCTTCTAAGACTTGCTTTCTCAGTTTCTTGGCTCTATCTTGTGGAAGATATAGCCTTCTCTCAAAAACACTAGCACTATAAAGGGTAGCTCTAAACAAGTATCATTTAGTGCTTTAGTTCCTTGGCTACAAGTACAGGCATCTTGAATGCTTTATTTATACATTGGTCTCTCTCTACATCAGGAGAATGGGATACTATCCTCTATCTTTCCATTTCTTCCCTATGTTGTCCCCCCACTCCAAAGTGGATTTTACTATTAATTTTTTCTTCCTCACAGATTCCTGCTTCTGGAGTCCACCTTTCAGTAACATCCTATGCTTTACAATGGCACATATCAACTCATAACTCTGCTGCTCAAAACAATTTTTGTACTGACTGTTCTGAAGGCCTCACTCAAGTGCCAGTCATTGTTTGTCTCAGTTTCTATACCAACAATTCTTGCACATCCCTGGGTTGTCTTCTGTCTTATAATATACTGGTATGCCTTACAGATTTACATTTCTCTTACTTAATCATTATGTTATGATTCTGATAAAAGACAGGATGCTTTTCAATGTCTCAACAACCAAATTATTGATTCGTTTGCAGTATGTTTATCAACTCCATTCCATGATTTTGATTCTGAATATCTATGTGAGGGTCACTGCCTTTGTTTCTCTGGCATACTTCCTATACTGAATACATTTATTAAGTTGCCACATTCTCTCCATAGATCACCCTCCTCCCACATTTTTCATAGTACTTTAAAAAGAGGAATGCCTTCTCCTAATATTAGATCATGAGTTAAGTCAAGAATCACAACCATAGGATGCAACAATTTTCTTAGAAAAGTCATAATTTCTACATATCTAAGGGGTTGTACTTTTCTGTCCTCGTGAATGTATATATCTGAACTTTGATTATCACTAATTTTATGTCTATACATTAGGAGAAGCATCCAAACTCTAACAGACCTTAAACCTCACTTCCTCCTACAATACATTACATTTTACTAGCTTGGTCGTAACACAGAGTTGACTATTTCCTAGCCTTTGGAACACCCTCATTTAAAACATAAATTTCAGTTATTATGTTTCTGTCAGAAGCACAGAACATAGCAATATGACCCATCACTCTACATTTCTTTTTTTTTTCACAAATTATTATATTGGGAGTCAGTCTTCTCAAACTTCGGAAAAGGCATCTGTTGCATTCTGAAAAGCTGAATGAAATGGATATCGGTCATAACCATTCTAGCTGCAAACGAATTAAAAGAAATTCACAACCCTGGAACTTAATTACCCGTTGACAATTATTTAAGATCCGTATAACACAATCAAGTTTCCATTTTTAAAATGAAACGTTAAAAGAATGGACTTTAGTCTGTTCAAAACTTCGATGCAAAACAACAAATTACAAGAATTGAATTACTGTAGTGCAGCCAAAGTGCAGTTATTGTCTGAAAGAAAAAAAAAACATAACCATGGCGATCTGCCTACAAACTATAATTTCTAGTACAACAAAATGCTATTAAAGCTCATGCCGTGCAGAAGCTTAGCATACTAGAGCCCCCATTACGTACCTTTACACAGTTTGCAGAAGAGAGTAAGACACATATCCATGTGCACGTCTCTTGAACTGCAGAATGCATTTAGTTGACAGTGGCGTCATGACGCACACAAGTTTCTCCTTAAAGGAGAAGACTCAGGCACCGCCAACTAAAGTTTTTTTTTAGCCTCCTAGCCAACCCTCAGCTGTAAATGGGAGGGTGCTTGCTTCCCATCTCCCACCCTCCACCCTCTGGTTCTAGTGCCAAGAAGAGCGCAAACTTTATATTAAGTAAAAAATAAATAAATAACTGCATAAGGCACCCTTTACAAGGCCAGCCTGTATGGCACACTAGGCAGTCACCTAGTTTGCCTAGGCCTAAGGCCGGCTTTGGCTCTAAAATAAAAAGTCAGGGCATTGTCTGACAATGTAGAAGTGCAAAAACAGCCAGAGACCACTATGTCTAAACAGACAGAATCAATAACAAAGTTGGAACAGACGTTTTTTAGGAATGAAGACAACAAAGGCATTTAAACAGTTGTTGGATAACAGTGGAGTACTAAACCAAAGCAATAAACTAGAAACATCTAAGCAAAGTAATGTGCAATAAACTAGAAATGTCTAAGCAAAGTGAAATCACAAGCATAAATGAACAAGTGGATGGGATAAAGCAAAGTTTGGAATCATTGAAGAAAGAAAATGAAAACCTTAAGAAATATAGGGGATTAAAAAGCTACAGAAAAAGTTTGAACAGTTTCAGAAAAGCCAGGTTAAGACAACCCAGAAGGAAAGTGTTTCTGTATTAGCAGAGCTAGAAAAGACAATGCATACGTTGCAGAAAGAACACTGAACTGGTATTGACAAACAACAGCATCTGTAAAGAGTTTCTGTCACAGTGGTGGTAATGCCACATTATACTCTAAATCACAGAGTGGAGCTACAAAGCTGAGTTGTAAGCTAGCAGAAGCAAATAAAAAACTTGAGTCAGAATTAATCCCAGAACAGCTGCAGTTACCTACTGCTATCCAAGAGACAAACAGAAATCAGACAATGGAAAATGATAATAAAAGCTACAAAAAAGGTGAATGAAAATGTTAGCCAGCAACCACAAATGTGTAACTCACCAGTATCCATGGATGTGTAACTCAGCCAATATCCATGAATGTGTAACTCAGCCAGTACACATGAATGTATAACTCAGCCAGTATCCATGGATGTGTAACTCAGCCAGTATCGATGAATGTGTAACTCAGCCAGTATCCATGGATGTGTAACTCACCAGTATCCATGAATGTGTAACTCATCAGTATCCATGAATGTGTAACTCAGGCAGCACCCATGAATGTGTAACTCAGCCAGTATCCATGGATGTGTAACTTAGCCAGTATCCATGAAAGTGTAACTCAGCCAGTATCCATGAATGTGTAAGTCACCAGTACCCATGGATGTGTATTTCAGCCAGCACCCATGAATGTGTAACTCACCCAGTACACATGAATGTGTAACTCAGCCAGTACCCATGAATGTGTAACTCAGCCAGTATCCATGGATGTGTAACTCACCCAGTACCCATGAATGTGAAACTCAGCCAGTATCGATGAATGTGTAACTCAGCCAGTATCCATGGATGTGTAACTCACCACTATCCATGAATGTGTAACTCACCAGTATCCATGAATGTGTAACTCAGGCAGCACCCATGAATGTGTAACTCAGCCAGTATCCATGGATGTGTAACTTAGCCAGTATCCATGAAAGTGTAACTCAACCAGTACCCATGAATGTGTAACTCAGCCAGTATCCATGAATGTATAACTCACCCAGTGCCCATGAATGTGTAACTCAGCCAGTATCCATGAATGTGTAAGTCACCAGTACCCATGGATGTGTATTTCAGCCAGCACCCATGAATGTGTAACTCACCCAGTACACATGAATGTGTAACTCAGCCAGTACCCATGAATGTGTAACTCAGCCAGTATCCATGGATGTGTAACTCACCCAGTACCCATGAATGTGAAACTCAGCCAGTATCGATGAATGTGTAACTCAGCCAGTATCCATGGATGTGTAACTCACCACTATCCATGAATGTGTAACTCACCAGTATCCATGAATGTGTAACTCAGGCAGCACCCATGAATGTGCAACTCAGCCAGTATCCATGGATGTGTAACTTAGCCAGTATCCATGAAAGTGTAACTCAACCAGTACCCATGAATGTGTAACTCAGCCAGTATCCATGAATGTATAACTCACCCAGTGCCCATGAATGTGTAACTCAGCCAGTTCCCAGGATTGTGTAACTCAGCCTGCACCCATGAATGTGTAACTCAGCCAGTATCCATGAATGTGTAACTCAGCCAGTAGCCATGCATGTGTAACTCAGCCATTATCCATGAAAGTATAACTCAGCCAGTATCCATAAACATGTAACTCAGCCAGTATCCATGAATGTGTAACTCAGCCACTATCCATGGATGTGTAACTCAGCCACTATACATGGATGTGTAACTCAGCCAGTATCCATGAATGTGTAACTCACCCAGTATCCATGGATGTGTAACTCAGCCAGTAACCATGGCTGTGTAACTCACCAGTACCCATAAATGTGTAACTCAGCCACTTTCCATGGATGTGTAACTCATCCAGCATCCATAAATGTGTAACTCAGCCAGTATCCATGAATGTGTAACTCAGTCAGTATCCATGAACACGTAACACAGTCAGTACCCACAAATGTGAAACTCTGCCAGTATCCATGGATGTGTAATTCAGCCAATATCTATGGATGTGTAACTCAGCCAGTATCCAAAAAAATGTTAGCCAGCAGCCACAAATGTGTAACTCACCAGTATCCATGGATGTGTAACTCAGCCACTACCTAAAAATGTGTAACTTAGCCAGTATCCATGGATGTGTAACTCAGCCAGTACCCATGAATGTGTAACTCACCCAGTACCCATGAATGTGTAACTCAGCCAGTACCCATGAATGTGTAACTCAGCCAGTATCCATAAATGTGTAACTCACCCAGTACCCATGAATGTGAAACTCAGCCAGTATCGATGAATGTGTAACTCAGCCAGTATCCATGGATGTGTAACTCACCACTATCCATGAATGTGTAACTCACCAGTATCCATGAATGTGTAACTCAGGCAGCACCCATGAATGTGTAACTCATCCAGTATCCATGGATGTGTAACTTAGCCAGTATCCATGAAAGTGTAACTCAGCCAGTATCCATAAACATGTAACTCAGCCAGTATCCATGAATGTGTAAGTCACCAGTACCTATGGATGTGTATTTCAGCCAGCACCCATGAATGTGTAACTCACCCAGTACACATGAATGTGTAACTCAGGCAGTACCCATGAATGTGTAACTCAGCCAGTATCCATGGATGTGTAACTCAACCAGTACCCATGAATGTGTAACTCAGCCAGTATCCATGAATGTATAACTCACCCAGTGCCCATGAATGTGTAACTCAGACAGTTCCCAGGATTGTGTAACTCAGCCTGCACCCATGAATGTGTAACTCAGCCAGTATCCATGAATGTGTAACTCAGCCAGTAGCCATGGATGTGTAACTCAGCCATTATCCATGAAAGTATAACTCAGCCAGTATCCATAAACATGTAACTCAGCCAGTATCCATGAATGTGTAACTCAGCCACTATCCATGGATATGTAACTCAGCCACTATCCATGGATGTGTAACTCAGCCAGTATCCATGAATGTGTAACTCACCCAGTATCCGTGGATGTGTAACTCAGCCAGTAACCATGGCTGTGTAACTCACCAGTACCCATAAATGTGTAACTCAGCCACTTTCCATGGATGTGTAACTCAGCCAGTATCCATAAATGTGTAACTCAGCTAGTATCCATGAATGTGTAACTCAGCCACTATCCATGAATGGGTAACTCAGTCAGTATTCATGAACGCGTAACTCAGTCAGTACCCACAAATGTGAAACTCTGCCAGTATCCATGGATGTGTAACTCACCAGTATCCATGGAAGTGTAACTCAGCCAGTACCCATAAATGTGCAATTCAGCCAGTATCTATGGATGTGTAACTCAGCCAGTATCCAAGAAAATGTTAGCCAGCAGCCACAAATGTGTAACTCACCAGTATCCATGGATGTGTAACTCAGCCAGTACACATGAATGTATAACTCAGCCAGTATCCTTGTATGTGTAACTCAGCCAGGACCCATGAATGTGTAACTCAGCCAGTATCCATGAATGTGTAACTCAGCCAGCACTCTTGAACATGTAACCCAGCTAGTGTCCATGAACGTGTAACTCAGCCAGTATCCATGAACGTGTAACTCAGCCAGTATCCATGGATGTTAAACTCAGCCAGTACCCATGAATATGTAACTCATCCAGTATCCATGGATGTGTAACTCAGCCAGTATCCATGAATGTGTAACTCAGCCACTACCCAAAAATGTGTAACTTAGCCGGTATCCATGGATGTGTAACTCACCCAGTACCCATGAATGTGTAACTCACCCAGTACCCATGAATGTGTAACTCACCCAGTACTCATGAATGTTTAACTCACCCAGTACCCATGAATGTGTAACTCAGCCAGTATCCATGGATGTGCAACTCACCAGTATCCATGAATGTGTAACTCACCAGTACCCATGAATGTGTAATTCACGAGTATTGATGGATGTGTAACTCAGCCAGTATCCATCAATGTGTTACTCTGCCAGTATCCATGAATGTGTAACTCAGCCAGCGCCCATGAATGTTTAACTCAGCCAGCACCCATGAATGTGTAACTCAGCCAGTATCCATGAACGTGTAACACAGCCAGTATCCATGAATGTGTAACTCAGCCAGTATCCATGGATGTATAACTCAGCCAGAACCCAGGAATGTGTAACTCAGACAGTATCCCTGAATTTGTACTCAGCCAATATCCATAAAGGTGTAACTCACCCAGTACCCATGAATGTGTAACTCAGCCAGTATCCCTGAAAGTGTAACTCAGTCAGTATCCATAAACGTGTAACTCAGCCAGTATCCATGAATGTGTAACTCACCAGTACCCATGGATGTGTATTTCAGCCAGCACCCATGAATGTGTAACTCACCCAGTACACGTGAATGTGTAACACAGCCAGTACCCATGAATGTGTAACTCAACCAGTATCAATGAATGTGTAACTCAACCAGTACTGATGAATATGTAACTCAGCCAGTATCCATGAATGTATAACTCACCCAGTACCCATGAATTTGTAACTCAGCCAGTACCCATGGTTGTGTAACTCAGCCTGCATCCATGAATGTGTAACTCAGTCAGTATCCATGAAAGTATAACTCAGCCAGTATCCATAAACGTGTAACTCAGCCAGTATCCATGAATGTGTAATTCACCCAGTATCCATGGATGTGTAACTCAGCCAGTAACCATGGCTGTGTATCTCACCAGTACCCATAAATGTGTAACTCAGCCACTTTCCATGGATGTGTAACTCAGCAAGTATCCATAAATGTGTAACTCTGCCAGTACCCATTAATGTGCAACTCACCCAGTATCCACAGATGTGTAACTCAGCCAGTGTCCATGAATCTGTAACTCACCAGTATCCATGAATGTGCAACTCAGCCAGTATCCATGAATGTGTACCTCAGTCTGTATCAATGACCGTGTAATTCACCAGTATCCATGAATGTGTAACTCAGCCAGTATCCATAGAGGTGTAACTCAGCCAGTATCAATATATGTGTAACTCAGCCTGCTCCCATGAATGTGTAACTCACCCAGTACCAATGAATGTGTAACTCAGCCTGCACCCATGAATGTGTAACTCACCCAGTACCAATGAATGTGTAACTCAGCCAGTATCCATGAATGTGTAACTCAGGAAGTATCCATGGATGTGTAACTCACCCAGTATCCATGAATGTGTAACTCTGCCAGTATCCATGACCATGTAACTCAGCCAGTATCCATGAGTGTGTAACTCAGCCAATACCCATTGATGTGTAACTCAGCCAGTATCATGTATGACAATTTGAAAGCTTCTGAGTGAAAATTTGCAGTGGCACTGACCACTGAGAAAACCCAAAAATTAACACGGGGAAAATTTTCATATTCCCAATTTACCACAAAAAGAAATTACTCACTTAATGACACCCTTGATATCTGATGCTTCATTGGACATCATCAACATTAATCACAAGGAACCTAGTGAAGCAGTTGAGAGGAATACATATGCAAATGATATAAATAGCAGTGGCAGAAGGAGGAGTTTGAAATCGAAGGTTAAAACGTTTATTCAGGTTATTAATGCCCTACAGACGGAGAAAGCAGCAGTGAGCATACTAGTGAACAAGAAAGAAGTTGTTAAAGAAAGGAAAGGAGTGTGGGTCCCACATCTGCACGACTATGAAAGGCTTCAAAGATGAGAGATGTGGGTTTAAAGCACTGTGAGGAATTACAGACCAAAGGGATACATAAATAAAAGAAAACAATACTGAGCTGAATGCATCTGGAAAAAAACACACAACCAGTAGAAAAAAGTCTGAGTCTTTTTACTAGCAACTGTCTCAAATGGAGTTTTTTGTATAAATCAATGTTTGAAGTGAAAATACTGTCTGCTAATGCCACCTTGGGCCTGTAGTGGTTACAGCTGGCAGGCCAGAGTCACTGTTGCCCCAGATCTGACCTGGGCAGGGTCACAGAGATGATAACCATAACCCTGACAAAAATTGTGTTACTTACACATGATCTGAGGTGGCTTTTTAAAGAGGATGTGTAGTTGGTGGGAAATATAGGACTTTTGTACAGAGCAGGTACTCTTATTGTTAAAATGGTCGCCAGGGATTAGCAAGACACAATCATAGTCTTGGAGTTTTAAGGAGTTTTGGAGAAATACCTCCCAGTAGCTACTTACACAAGAGAGAAGAATTTGGGAACATCTTCCTTATTTGAATGCAAGTATTATCAGCCTGAGGAAAAAGGTTGTACTTTAGTGGCAAAGAAATGTTGAGCATGAGAAAAGACTCCAAAGGAAAATGTACTGTGACTGTGTATATCTCGTCAGAAGTAAGAAACAGATTATATTAACAAGTAAAGAACTCTACCTGTACTAGCCTGCAAGTCATTTATTTTGGTTATGTTTATTTTGTGGAAGAAAGTGATTTTTTTTGTCTTAGTGTGTTATGAACTAAATAAAGCTCATTACATGTCCATTAATGTGAAACCATGCCTCATTGTATTGAATGCCTGGCTATATAAGCGTTGACTACAGTTAAGTTCCCTCAGTAAAATTCCACAGTATGTATAACATCTCACTATGCATTAAGGGCTGCAGATGCTGTTTACATTCAGGCATGTAATGGTTACAGCAGGAATCGTAATCTTGCTGGTACCACCTGAATCCAACATTTACATTCCTACTAGTGCAGGAATGCTATACTTGGAAATATTAAAAAGAATGTCATTTTCCAGTGGATCAGAGGAAGAACACACACAGTCCTGTGTATAATAAAATTTAAAGGTGCGTTAACAGCTGTAGGACAGTCAGGAGATGCATAGATTCGCGTTGCAGTCTCACAGCACTTGGTTCCCTGGTTCAGTTCTTAGATGGAGTGCATCTTTTGTGAAGTCTGCATTGTCTTTTCCACTGATTATAGGATATTTCAGGGATTTTTAGTTTCCTCCTACATCCCACAGATGCGCTTATATGCAGAGTGGCAAAACTGATCTGACGCTAGGTATCCCTGTGAGTGTGGGTAGCATGTAATGGAGTAGAGTCTCATCTAGGGCGGGTTCTTGAGTTAAACCAGTTACATACTGAACAGGGTCTACTCCCCCCCTGTCACTGTACTATTGGTTGTTTCATCAACAAATGCATGGTAGAGCCATTTGACAAGGTCAAGGACTGAACATATTGTGCTATGAGACAAAAACACTGTTTACTCAGTTCCAACGTGCATGGCCTCTGCTCCGGTCTGTCCAGTGTCATTTACCTCCAGCTTTATGTTATTCAAAAAAATAACTGTAGATCACTCTGGAGATTGTCTGTGGTTAAAAAAAGTGTAAATAAATTATCTGTGCTTGAGCTTAGTTCAAAATAAAAATAAAGAAGTCGAAGATCAGAATCATATTGGATATGAGGGAAAGTAGCTGACCGTAACAAGAAACCAAAAGAACTTTAACAGGAAGTTCATGGGAATTGAGATTAACTTATCTCAGCAAATTGTGAGCAAATCCATATCCAGATATGTTACTGAGCATTGTTAAGTAGCTTCCTGCTTCGTTTGCTTTAAAGAACAAAGCTGACAGGAAAACGTGATGGAATAATCGAAGCACATCAGCTGCATTTGCAATAAAAATACTTCATCCCTAGCTGACAAAGTATTTATGGTAACAACTAGGCATTAAACAAACGTTTTAGTTGCTGTCACAACTGTTTCTATGTAAGTAAAGCTGTAAGGTTCCCACTTATGTCTTCTTTCGGGGTTTAACATTTTTCGAATTATTGCTGATGGAGTGGGTTAGCGACACTGCCTTATCATCTCTATATATTTCTATGTAGCCAAGCCACTCTCTCAGTTGTGGAATAGCTGCAGGAGTGAGGAAAGTCAAAGCAGAAGGAAAGCACTGCTCTTATGAAGCACTACGTGTGAAAGGCAGTTTAACTATGCAACAGATGGGGAATAATGTTTGGGAAGGAGGCTTCAGTGTGTGTCAGTACGTGTGTAGTATATGAACCAGCCTTGTGCCAGGAGAAAATAAACCATTCTACCTATGCATTTACACTGTACTGTCTACATCATGAAAGCAGTTAACAGTGTTCCTCTATACAGAAAGTAAAATATAATCATGTGTTATTAATTTTCCAGTAGATACTTCATCATGTTCATGACTATAAGGAACCTAAATCTATCTTCGCCTTTCAGCTAGTGTCAGGCATATAGCTAATCCTGGATAGGATGCCAGTCTATGGCAGGATGCACATGAACACTCACTCACTCACTCACTCACTCACTCACTCACTCACTCACTCACTCACTCACTCACTTGTTCTTGGTTTGATAATTTGGACAGGCAGTAATGTGGGTTCAGTTTTTAGGGTGCTGATATTTTGTACTTTCAACATTTTAAACTCAATCCACATATGTAAACATAGTTCAAACTCTATCCCCCCATATAAAATATATCAAATGGCACAATGATTGAAGTTAGGCATTGTGAAAAATCAAGTGTTTCTTGGAGAGGGCAAGCCTTCTGCACCCCCCACACTTCTGCTAACTTATATGTATCAGTTGTGAAATTACACAATGCCAGAGGAACAAATCCTCTGTCTACAGTATTTAGCACTCTAGTTTTAATATTGCTGTTCAGGTCATTATTTTCTCAATAAGTTTACTTCGTACATATTGCATTCATATTTACCCAAGTACAGGTCATCAGGAATACAAACTATAAGAGCAGACATCACTATGCAGATCCCTCCGTCACCTGAAAATGAAGGTGAGTGTCTGTACGCCCCACACTAGAGCACAGTGTCATGCAGGTCTTGGAAACACATCATAACAGTGATGGGTAAATGCCATGAAATGTCATTGCAGCATATAGATCTGTGTGTACTGTTTGGCAGTAGGGATACTGGAGGTACATTAATCTCACTCATAATGTCAGGTAGATCTGTGGGTACCCTCTAATAATGGGGGAAGTGGGTATGACCTCTCAAATGAAACTAACTATAAGAAGCCAACAAACATAAGGATTTCTTAAAACAGAGGTGCAATTCAGAAGTGTAGCCATCATCATATAGTATATGGCATAAACTGAAACTAAATCATCACCAAAATATATATATATATTGTATACAGCAGGTCTTACTACATGAACAGGCAAATAAACCTTACACGAATTCATTGCCAGGCTGTAATAAGCATGTTTCCATGAGGTACGAAGAATTGTTTAAACAATAATACAATAAAGAAGTACAAAATATCCAATTTCAATATTTGAGGTAACAAATTTACAGTTTTCAAAAAGCATATTAAATATGCAAAAAAGTACAGGAGTGTTTTAATGATTCACAGATTTTACCAATATCTTCAGTAGCATTAACAGATAGATGATGAATTAGGTTCACCTGCAATCTCTCTATAGAAGTGACTTACTTCACAACATGATAAAACATCATTTCTTGGTATGAATATCTCTCTCTGAAGTACGGGATTTTGTATAATGAACACCTACACTGGTATCCTGTATTTCATATTTGTATTAATGTATCTGCGCGTTATAATATTCATGCTTTTATCTGCCATATAATCCAAACAGATCTGAAGAAGCAGGTAGATAGGTGTGAAAGTGCTTGTCTTTCTCTTGGATGCTTTAGCATTTTTTATGCTGTTTTATTTAACATTTTTATGCTGTTTTATTACATTTTGGAACTGACACTTTATTGGATTCAGCCTTGTTGACTTGTTATTATTCTATATGGATTGCTTGGCTTGTGTTTAACCACTCTTCGTCTGCCTGCCTTGGTTTGCCTTTTTTCTTTTATGTGCCATATGTATATGTCTTGTGGCTGAAAACTACAAAAAGTAAAGTATCTGGTTAACAAACAGCTAACAAACACATTAACCTGTGATGTGGTAGTGGATTACACGACTGATCCTTTGTAACATATGCTATGAAAATACCTAGGCCAGATCTGACATTGTGGAGTAACTTTCTGGGACTGAGCCCAACCCCATGATAAAAGAGACAAGGGCTCTCCCAATGAATCCAGCATCAGAGAGTCTTTTGAGACAGCAATGGTAAAAGCCAAATATTAAAGCTCCAGTCTCTCAGAAATTAACAGAAGAATCAGTGTTGAATGAGGCAGCACTTACTACTTGCTTGGCTAAAGAGATGGCAGGCATTTTGCAGCATTTGTTTTCCTATAACATGCGTTTTGCATAAGCAATTTGCATGTTAAAGAGCAGCAGTAAAACAATATCGTCTTTGGTATGATTCCTGAGTATGTGTCTATGCATAAAAATCTGTTTTAAAACACAAGTTTGAAGTTGTTGCCTTTACAGTAAGTGCAGTGGATGTAAAATATCTCATTTCTCTTACTGAATAAAAGAACAAGGGAATTTCCACAGTGTTTTAGCCAAATTTGCCCTAATCAATATGAATATACCCCCTTGGGTCTCTGATGAGAAGAGGCTGCTGGCCTAGTGAGACTAACACAGTCAACAAAGTGGTAACAGACAAACAGACGGACAAATAAATAATGTTGAGATAGGAAATCACAATGTAAAATGTTCTACTCTGATTTCATATCAGTGGGGCATGTCTAAAATGTCATTTATCACTGCATTTAGAATGTTAGCATTTGTATTATTAGTTAAGTGTTTTAACTGGGAGTGTTCCACTGAGAGAAATCCTGTTGGGGGGGGGGTGAAAAACACTGTTTTACAGAGTGAAATGTAGTAATATATACTCCAAACAAAAAGGAGCACAGATAAGCATATAATGTACAGAGTGTTAATATGGACTATGTAAATATAAAGTGTTTTACATTCATGCTGGGAAGATTGAAAGAACTCAAAATATATGTGATCGGGCAAAATCTGTGCATGGTGGTTCACAATTAGATGTACTGAAAGAAAAAGAGAGGACATCCATTGTGATGTGTAGGTTTGTGAACAGTTTTATTTCTCAGGGCTGAAGCGCATGTGGAGTGTTTGGTTATCATCACCAGCTCCCCAATTACTTATCCTAACACAAAGGTCATTTTGATTTGAGATAACAGAGTCCTTGGTTTCTGGCCAGTAAATTAGTCATCTTTCTCCAGAGTTGCGCAACATCAGGGTTTGAGTAAATAAGTGAGGGATGGAGCAATAGGCCTTGCCCCCATCATAAATAATCTTTAAGGTGGTTCAGGTTTATTCAGGATTTATTTTTGTTTTTGGTGTAATGTTTTCACACTATTTTGGATGTGTGTGTCAAACTTTAGTTCTCATCTGCACAGATACCTAGCAGTTTAGTATGTGTGATGTTTGATTTTTGTGTTGTTGGATGAGGTAACTGAGAAGGAGGTTTTGTTGATTGTACGTTGTTTGTGAATAACTAGGATTAGTTTGGACTTACCTGGGTTAAGGAATAGGTGGGCAAATGTCAGCCAGGTTTCTATAGAAGATAAGGAATACTGGGTATGTTCTTGTAGTCTGTTGTTTTTTGCTATACATATCGCTGGGGTGTCATCTGCATACTGTACTGGGGATGCAGTTTTACAGGCTTTCTGTAGGTCATTGATGAAGATGTTAAAGAGAATGTGTCCCAAGACTGACCGTTGTGCTACACCATCTGGGATGGTGAGGAAGGATGAGGTGTCGTTCTGCCACTTGACAACTTGAGCTCTGTTTTGGTGGCAGCTAAGGAACCATGATATAGCAGTTTTGTTGAGTCTGAGGTTATGAAGTTTGTGTAGGAGAACAGAGTAAGAGATCATGCCAAGGCCTTGGATAAATCAAGGAAGAGAGCAAACACTAGGCTTCCATCATTCCTATTTGTGTTTATTAGAATGGTGAAACGAAGCAAGGCAGCAGAGGTATGATGGGTATTGAAGAGGAAGAGGAGGTTATATTGTGTGCGGTAATGTTAACAGCTGTGAACGGATGCATTCCTCAAGTATTTGTGATAGCAGGAATGGATGGCAATGGGTCTGTAGTCTGAGGGTCACTTCAATGTCCTCCTTTGTGGAGGGGAAAGGAGGGAAATGGGTCTGTAGTGTGAGGGTCACTTCAATGTCCTCCTTTGTGGAGGGGAAAGGATGGCAATGGGTCTGTAGTGTGAGGGTCACTTCAATGTCCTCCTTTGTGGAGGGGGAAGGAGGGAAATGGGTCTGTAGTGTGAGGGTCACTTCAATGTCCTCCTTTGTGGAGGGGAAAGGAGGGAAATGGGTCTGTAGTGTGAGGGTCACTTCAATGTCCTCCTTTGTGGAGGGGAAATGAGGGAAATGGATCTGTAGTGTGAGGGTCACTTCAATGTCCTCCTTTGTGGAGGGGAAAGGAGGTAAATGGGTCTGTAATGTGAGGGTCACTTCAATGTCCTCCTTTGTGGAGGGGGAAGGAGGGAAATTGATCTGTAGTCTGAGGGTCACTTCAATGCCCTCCTTTGTGGAGGGGAAAGGAGGGAAATGGGTCTGTAGTGTGAGGGTCACTTCAATGTCCTCCTTTGTGGAGGGGAAAGGATGGCAATGGGTCTGTAGTGTGAGGGTCACTTCAATGTCCTCCATTGTGGAGGAGAAAGGAGGGAAATGGGTCTGTAGTGTGAGGGTCACTTCAATGCCCTCCTTTGTGGAGGGGAAAGGAGGGAAATGGGTCTGTAGTGTGAGGGTCACTTCAATGTCCTCCTTTGTGGAGGGGAAAGGAGGGAAATGGGTCTGTAGTGTGAGGGTCACTTCAATGTCCTCCTTTGTGGAGGGGAAAGGAGGGAAATGGGTCTGTAGTCTGAGGGTCACTTCAATGTCCTCCTTTGTAGAGGGGAAAGGATGGCAATGGGTCTGTAGTGTGAGGGTCACTTCAATGTCCTCCTTTGTGGAGGGGGAAGGAGGGAAATGGGTCTGTAGTGTGAGGGTCACTTCAATGTCCTCCTTTGTGGAGGGGAAAGGATGGCAATGGGTCTGTAGTGTGAGGGTCACTTGAATGCCCTCCTTTGTGGAGGGGAAAAATGTGGCTTTTTTTTCCCCAAAGAGTTGGGACATATGCTTCACTGATGGAGTGATTGATTAGAATTGGGATGGGTTAGTCCATTGCCTCTGCAGCCCTCTTAAAGTATCTGCCAGGTAAGTTGTCAAGAGCTAAAGCTTCCAGTTTAAGTAATAGTTGTTTTATGCAAGTAGTGGGGACTGTTTGGAAGGAGAGCTTATAAAGAAGAGTTGATGGTGCTGCTGTCTGGTTGCTGGTTTCAGGGGAATTTTGTAGTAGTGATGAGACTGATTGAATGAAATGAAAGCTGAAAGCATCAGTACAGTTGGTAAAGTTGTTTTTAGCGTTAACTGTAGAAGATGGCTGAATGGAGGGATTGGGATTGACTGAAAGCATCAGTATAGTCGGTAAAGTTGTTGTTAACATTAACTGTAGAAGATGGCTGAATGGAGGGATTGGGATTGACTGAAAGCATCAGTACAGTCGATACAGTTGTTGTTAGCATTAACTGTAGAAGATGGCTGAATGGAGGGATTGGGATTGACTGAAAGCATCAGTACAGTCGGTAAAGTTGTTTTTAGCGTTAACTGTAGAAGATGGCTGAATGGAGGGATTGGGATTGACTGAAAGCATCAGTATAGTCGGTAAAGTTGTTGTTAACATTAAATGTAGAAGATGGCTGAATGGAGGGATTGGGATTGACTGAAAGCATCAGTACAATCGGTAAAGTTGTTGTTAGCGTTAACTGTAGAAGATGGCTGAATGGAGGGATTGGGATTGACTGAAAGCATCAGTACAGATGGTAAAGTTGTTGTTAGCATTAAATGTAGAAGATGGCTGAATGGAGGGATTGGGATTGACTGAAATCATAAGTACAGTCGGTAAAGTTGTTGTTAGCGTTAACTGTAGAAGATGGCCGAATGGAGGGATTGGGATTGACTGAAAGCATCAGTACAGTCTGTAAAGTTGTTGTTAGCATTAACTGTAGAAGATGGCTGAATGGAGGGATTGGGATTGACTGAAAGCATCAGTACAGTCGATAAAGTTGTTGTTAGCGTTAACTGTAGAAGATGGCTGAATGGAGGGATTGGGATTGACTGAAAGCATCAGTACAGTCGGTAAAGTTGTTATTAGCTTTAACTGTAGAAGATGGCTGAATGGAGGGAATGGGATTGAATGAAAGCATCAGTACAGTTGGCAAAGTTGTTGTTAGCGTTAACTGTAGAAGATGGTTGAATGGAGGGATTGGGATTGACTGAAAGCATCAGTACAGTCGGTAAAGTTGTTGTTAACATTAACTGTAGAAGATGGCTGAATGGAGGGATTGGGATTGACTGAAAGCATCAGTACAGTCGGTAAAGTTGTTAGCGTTAACTGTAGAAGATGGCTGAATGGAGGGATTGGGATTGACTGAAAGCATCAGTACAGTCAGTAAAGTTGTTAGCGTTAACTGTAGAAGATGGCTGAATGGAGGGATTGGGATTGACTGAAAGCATCAGTACAGTCGGTAAAGTTGTTAGTGTTAACTGTAGAAGATGGCTGAATGGAGGGATTGGGATTGACTGAAAGCATCAGTACAGTCGGTAAAGTTGTTGTTAACATTAACTGTAGAAGATGGCTGAATGGAGGGATTGGGATTGACTGAAAGCATCAGTACAGTCGGTAAAGTTGTTGTTAGCGTTAACTGTAGAAGATGGCTGAATGGAGGGATTGGGATTGACTGAAAGCATCAGTACAGTCGGTAAAGTTGTTGTTAGCGTTAACTGTAGAAGATGGCTGAATGGAGGGATTGGGATTGACTGAAAGCATCAGTACAGTTGATAAAGTTGTTGTTAGCGTTAACTGTAGAAGATGGCTGAATGGAGGGATTGGGATTGACTGAAAGCATCAGTACAGTCGGTAAAGTTGTTGTTAGCTTTAACTGTAGAAGATGGCTGAATGGAGGGATTGGGATTGAATGAAAGCATCAGTACAGTTGGTAAAGTTGTTGTTAGCGTTAACTGTAGAAGATGGTTGAATGGAGGGATTGGGATTGACTGAAAGCATCAGTACAGTCGGTAAAGTTGTTGTTAACATTAACTGTAGAAGATGGCTGAATGGAGGGATTGGGATTGACTGAAAGCATCAGTACAGTCGGTAAAGTTGTTAGCGTTAACTGTAGAAGATGGCTGAATGGAGGGATTGGGATTGACTGAAAGCATCAGTACAGTCGGTAAAGTTGTTAGCGTTAACTGTAGAAGATGGCTGAATGGAGGGATTGGGATTGACTGAAAGCATCAGTACAGTCGGTAAAGTTGTTAGTGTTAACTGTAGAAGATGGCTGAATGGAGGGATTGGGATTGACTGAAAGCATCAGTACAGTCGGTAAAGTTGTTGTTAACATTAACTGTAGAAGATGGCTGAATGTCGGGATTGGGATTGACTGAAAGCATCAGTACAAGTTGTTAGCGTTAACTGTAGAAGATGGCTGAATGGAGGGATTGGGATTGACTGAAAGCATCTGTACAGTCGGTAAAGTTGTTGTTAGCATTAACTGTAGAAGATGGCTGAATGGAAGGATTGGGATTGAGCAGCGGGTTTATAGAGAACCAGAATGTTTTGGGATATTTGTAGTTTTTATGTTGCAGGTCAGTGTAGTATGTTTTTTATCTAACTTAATTTGAGTTTTGGTTTGGTTGCTGAGTTCTATGAATTTTTTGGAGATTTGTTAGTGTTTTACTGCACAGCCATGTATTCCAGGCTCTGTCTCCAAGTCTTGTAAGGTGTTTTGTATTTTGAGACAAACATGGGACAGGTTTTGCCCTAACTTGCTCTTTTTCTGAGTGGGGCAAGTTCATTTAGGGTGTTCAAGAAAGTAGAATTGAAAGGAGCTACTGCATCATCTAGTGGGATGTATTTTAGAGAATTCCAGTTATATAGTTTTAGATAAAGAGATAAAGGAATTTTTGTTGAAATGTGTGAGGTTACATGTTTTAATTACAGTTTATAAAGAAACAGCTAAATTCTTCACCAGTATCAGTTTTAGTTTTATTGTATCCTGGTTTAGGGGAGTATGTTCTGCATTTTCTTAAATGTTATTTGGTGGTGTAACAAAAACAAAAAAAATATTGAATGAGCGGTGGGCTCATGCAGGTTAGCAGACCTATGCAACTTGGCTTCCCTGCACAATGTTTACAGAGGTTTTGTAACTCCTTGTAACTATCCAGTCAGGGTGCTAACTTTGTCACCATGTGAGGCCTCAGATATGTGGCCCAGACTGGGTGCTGACTTTGTCACCATGTGAGGCATCAGATATGTGGCCCAGGCAGGGTGCTAACTTGGTCACTATATGAGGCCTCAGATATGTGGCCCAGGCAGGGTGCTAACTTTGTCACCATGTGAGGCCTCAGATATGTGGCCCAGGCAGGGTGCTGACTTTTTCACCACTGGAGGCCTCAGATATGTGGCCCAGGCAGGGTGCTGACTTTGTCACTATGTGAGGCCTCAGATATGTGGCCCAGGCAAGGTGCTGACTTTTTCACCACTGGAGGCCTCAGATATGTGGCCCAGGCAGGGTGCTAACTTTGTCACCATGTGAGGCCTCAGATATGTGGCCCAGGCAGGGTGCTAACTTTGTCACCACGTGAGGCCTCAGATATGTGTCCCAGATTGCTATTCTTCATTTTACTTGCACTATAATCCAAAAACTGGAGTAGAGCTTGACCACTGTACAGTAAGGGGCCAAAGATTCCGCCAATGTAGGACAGGTTATGATGTAGGACAGGTTATGATTATGATCCCACTTGTTTTATTTTTCTACTTGGCATACCAGTATTTACATCTCCCATGAGTCCAAAGGTCTGTGTTAATGTTTGCATAGAAACAATGCAGAATTCAGACTGCTTTCTTGTTTGAAAATTGCATTTTCTAGAGAAGTAGATATCTTTGATATATAGGTATTTATCTTTGCCTCTGCTAATTCTCCCACAACACCTTTTCTTTCCTTAGTTACTGTTATTTGTGTAGTAAAAACAGATGGTCTAGGGTTAGGCTGAATATCCTCGTGGGTTTACCATGACAGTCGGCTAGATTTCATCTAAGCTCAAACTTCAAATCTGCAGCATCTCTCCTGCCATGGTAGATAAGACAGCATGTGCCATCTCTGTCCATCTGTCCTGTCATGGTAGTTGGACAGTATGTGCTGGCTGTGTCCCTCTCTCTGTCATGGTAATTAGACAGTATGTGCCCATTCTGTCCATCTCGCCTGTCATGGTAGTTAGACAGTATGTCTCAATAAAGCCAAACTGCTGCAGAACAAAGCTTCATCCATAAAGCCAACGCTGAATAGAATGTAAAATAAACCAAGCAATGATAATACTGACCATGTGTTTAATAACACAGAGCTTTCAGGGCAAACAAACCCTTCGTCAGTGTATAAAAGCACTAACACATACTAACCATGCAGTGGACACCTAAATAACAAGCTTGAAATGAAGCAGTATCAATGGATAATACGTCTTTGTGCAGATGTACTACCTGCTTTGTATAAAAGCACTAACACATACTAGCCATGCAGTGGACACCTAAATAACAAGCTTGGAATGAAGGAGTATCAATGGATAATACGTCTTTGTGCAGATGTACTACCTGCTTTGTATAAAAGCATTAACACATACTAGCCATGCATTGGACACCTAAATAACAAGCTTGGAATGAAGGATATCAATGGATAATACGTCTTTGTGCAGATGTACTACCTGCTTTGTATAAAAGCACTAACACATACTAGCCATGCAGTGGACACCTAAATAACAAGCTTGAAATGAAGCAGTATCAATGGATAATACGTCTTTGTGCAGATGTACTACCTGCTTTGTATAAAAGCACTAACACATACTAGCCATGCAGTGGACACCTAAATAACAAGCTTGAAATGTAGGAGTATCAATGGATAATACATCTTTGTGCAGATGTATTACCTGGTTTAAATCAAACTGTTTCTTTAAAACCTGTATTAAGACATAAACAAATGTGTTTGAAATAGAGACCTATGCTTTTAAATTTTGATTATTGTTTTTTTAACCAGGATGTCAATTGTTTAATTGAATAATTAATGGCTGTGTGATTTTTGATGGTATAAATATGGTTAGTATGTGTTAGCACTTTTATACACTGATGAAGTGTTTGTTTGACCTGAAAGCTCTGTTCTATTAAACACTTATTCAGTATTAGCGTTGCTTGGTTTATTTTATATTCTATTCACAGTTAAACAGTATGTGCCTGCCCTGTCCATCTCTCCTGCCATGGTAGATAGTATGTGCTAGCTCTGTCCATCTCTCCTGTCATGGTAGTTAGACAGCGAGACAGTATGTGCCGGCTTTGTCCATATCTACTGCCATGGTAGATAGACAGTATGTGCCAGCTCTGTCCATCTCTCCTGTCATAGTAGATAGTATGTGCCAGCTCTGTCCATCTCTCCTGTCATGGTAGATGGACAGCACATATTGACTCCATCTCTCCTGTCATGGTAGATGGACAGTACATATTGACTCCATCTCTTCTGCCATGGTAGATAGACAGTATGTGCTGGCTCTGTCCATCTCTCCAGTCATAGTAGATAGTATGTGCCGGTTCTGTCCATCTCCCCTGTTATGGTAGTTAGACAGTATGTGCCAGCTCTGTCCACCTCTCCTGTCATGGTAGTTAGACAGTACATATTGACTCCATCTCTCCTGCCATGGTAGATAGATAGTATGTGCTGGCTGTGTCTATCTATCCTGTCATGGTAGATAGACAGTATGTGCCAGATGTGTCCATCTCTCCTGCCATGGTAGATAGACAGTATGTGCTGACTCTGTCCATCTCTCTTGTCATGGTAGTCAGACAGTATGTGCTGGCTCTGTCCATCTCTTCTGTCATGGTAGACGGACAGTATGTGCTGGTTGTGTCCATCTCTCCTATCATGGTAGTTAGACAGCATGTACTGGCTCTGTCCATTTCTCCTGCCATGGTAGTTAGACAGTATGTGCCAGCTCTGTCCATCTCACCTGTCATGGTAGATAGACAGTATGTGCCAGCTCTGTCCATCTCCCCTGCCATGGTTATAGATTTGGATGCTGAAAACAAAGACATGACTGACAGATGCTAAAACTGATGAAGGCATTGCCATCGTTTTTGGGTCATAAGTCCGGCAGCACCTGTATTTTGTGTAACTGGTGGTCAGACCAAGCCGCAGTAGCCTGCAAGCAGAAGCATAGCTGTTACGAACATGTCACATCAATTACAGAGCTGTCCTTTAGGACTGGAGACAAATACAGGAGCTGGGTATATAAGGGAAAAAAAACAAACCTAGAGGGATTATTAGAAAAAATACATGAATTACACAAAACACTATTTTTTTGCAAATAAATTGAACAGTTGTTTGGCTCAGTGATTTAAGACTGTGTGTTTCTAGACCTTGAGCCTGTATTAAACCCTGATGCAATTCCCGTGGCTTCATTTTGTTTACTCTGTGACTCTCAGCAAGTAAATTAATGAAACATTGCTCCCAGGTTGTCCCAGAAGAGGGACTGAGTGTCTAGTGGGCTTTTCTACTTAACTATTTTAATAAGATTTAAACCAGAAACAAGCTCAGAAAAACAGCTCAAGACGTGCTAGATATAGTAAAGAAAAGCACACAGTTTCAGTAAAGGGGCAAGTTAAATTAAATTTGTTTGCTAATATAATAAAAGTGGATTTTTAAAGTCCAGTTTAGGGCAGCCAAAAGTGCTTTACAATCTTGCTAGATTTGGTAACAGCCCTGTGGTAGAGAAACAGTCAGAAAGGGACCTTGGTCTTCCGTCTGTTCTGCAAATGTCATTTGCTGAGACCAGAACTCCGTTATTCCTTTCTGCTTCCTTGGAAAGAAATATGATTTATTTTCTACAGTGGTTTTCACATATTCTACAGAAGAGTTAGACATTACACACAAGGTATTACCTGCTGCAAACTGAAAGGCATAATATATTACTTACAGAAGGTTTAGAACAAGGACGTTTACTGTTACTTAAAAGATCAGACTATCTCCTGTTAGTATCCTATGGCAGTCCAGTGGGAGAAAGGGAGGTGGTGGAGTTCAGAGGCTAAAGAGGCTTTTTAGAGATTTTGTTGAGTGTAATATGATCTCCTTTATCTGCTGAACAGGATAGAAAAAAATTACTCTGTGAACAGGTGACTAGTTATGTTACTGATTTTCCAAAACTCATACATAAGCCGGTATTTGTAAAGGCTAGTCCTTTTCTGGCCTCAGAAATGATGCTGTAAACAAACCCTGCATGTAATAGCATCGATGGGTCCCACCCTCCATGTAATATGGCAGCCATGGGTCCAATCCAGTATGTAATATGACAGCCAAGGGTCCAACCCTGCATGTAATATGACAGCCATGGGTCCAACCCTGCCTGTAATATGGCAGCCATGGGTCCCACCCTGTCTATAATATGGCAGCCATCGGTCCTACACTGCATCTAATATGGCAGCCATGGGTCCCATCCTGCATATAATATGGCGGCCATGTGTCCCACCCTGCATTTAATATGGCTGCCATGGATCCCACTCTGCATGTAATATGGCAGCCATGGGTCCAACCCTGCCTGTAATATGGCAGCCATGGGTCCCACCCTGTCTATAATATGGCAGCCATTGGTCCTACACTGCATCTAATATGGCAGCCATGGGTCCCATCCTGCATATAATATGGCGGCCATGTGTCCCACCCTGCATGTAATATGGCTGCCATGGATCCCACTCTGCATGTAATATGGCATCCATGGGTCCCACCCTGCATGTAATATGGCAGTCGGTTTACCTTTAAAACCATGATTTGCAGAAGGATGAGTGCTCAAATGAGTGACTCGAATCCACAAAACTAACAACGTCGACAAACCTACATGTTCGAAAAACAGCAAATCGAACAGCAGATTTGCTGTTTTTCGAACAAGAAATCAAAGAAAAAAAAACAAAGTGTAAAGAAGGGGCCAAGCCCCCTGCACTCCCCTACTTTATTATTCTAACTCCGAGAATGCACTACAGTGGGGAAAGGAGCCATTTCCCAATCCCAACTATAGTTCAATCCGCCCCTGAATGTCGAATGTGCAATGAGCGAATCTCACTGTGCATTCGCTCATTGCACATTTGAACCTTTTTCTGTTCAGCGTTTGCAAACGTCGTTAGCCCTTGTGTTGTTTACCCTTCTGCAAATTGCAGTTGTAAAGGTAAACCATGGCTGCCATGGGTCCATTCGTGCATGTAATATGGCAGCCACGGGTCCAACCCTGCATGTAATATGGCATCCATGGGTCCAACCCTTCGTGTAATATGGCAGCCATGGGTCCCACCCTGCATGTAATATGGCAGCCATGGGTCCAACATCTGCATGTAATATGGCAGCCATGGGTCCCACCCTGCATGTAATATGGCAGCCATGGGTCCCACCGTGCATGTAATATGACAGCCATGGGTACCACCCTGCATGTAATATGGCAGCCATGGGTCCCACTTTGCATGTAATATGGCAGCCATGGGTCCTACCCTGCAGGTAATATGGACACCATGGGTCACACCCTGCATGTAATATAGCTGCCATGGGTCCCACCCTGCATGTAGTATGGCAACCATGGGTCCAATCCTGCATGTAATATGGCAGCCATGGGCCCACCTTACATGTAATATGGCAGCCATCGGTCCAACCCTGCATGTAATATGCAACCATGGGTCCCACCCTGCATGTAATATGGCAGCCATGGGTCCCACCATGCATGCAATATGACAGCCATGGGTCCCACCCTGGATGTAACATGGCAGCCATATGTCACACCTTGCGTGTAATATGACAGCCATGGGTTCCACCCTGCATGTAATATGGCAGCCATGAGTCCCACCCTGCATGTAATATGGCAGTCATGAGTTCAACCCTGCATGTAATATAGCAGCCATGGGTCCCACTCCGCATGTAACATGGTAGCCATGGGTCCCACCCTGCATGTAATATGGCAGCCATGGGTCTCACTTTGCATGTAATATGGCAGCCATGGGACCAACACTGCATGTAATATGACAGCCATGAGTCCCACCCTGCATGTAATATGGCAGCCATGGGTCCCACCCTATATGTAATATGGCAGCCATCGGTCCAACCCTGCATGTAATATGCAACCTTGGGTCCCACCCTGTATGTAATATGACAGCCAAGGGTCCAACCCTGCATGTAATATGACAGCCATGGGTCCAACCCTGCCTGTAATATGGCAGCCATGGGTCCCACCCTGTCTATAATATGGCAGCCATCGGTCCTACACTGCATCTAATATGGCAGCCATGGGTCCCACCCTGCATATAATATGGCAGCCATGTGTCCCACCCTGCATGTAATAAGGCTGCCATGGATCCCACTCTGCATGTAATATGGCAGCCATGGGTCCCACCCTACATGTAATATGGCAGTTGGTTTACCTTTAAAACCATGATTTGCAGAAGGATGAGTGCTCATATGAGCGACTCGAATCCACGAAACTAACAACGTCGACAAACCTACATGTTCGAAAAACAGCAAATCGAACAGCAGATTTGCCGTTTTTCGAACAAGAAATCAAAGGAAAAAAAACAAAGTGTAAAGAAGGGGGCAAGCCCCCTGCACTCCCCTACTTTATTATTCTAACTCCGAGATCGCACTACAGTGGGGAATGGAGCCATTTCCCAATCCCAACTATAGTGCAATCCGCCCCTGAATGTCGAATGTGCAATGAGCAAATCTCACTGTGCATTCGCTCATTGCACATTTGAACCTTTTTCTGTTCGGCGTTTGCAAATGTTGTTAGCCCTTGTGTTGTTTACCCTTCTGCAAATTGCAGTTGTAAAGGTAAACCATGGCTGCCATGGGTCCATTCGTGCATGTAATATGGCAGCCATGGGTCCAACCCTGCATGTAATATGGCATCCATGGGTCCAACCCTTCATGTAATATGGCAGCCATGGGTCCCACCCTGCATGTAATATGGCAGCCATGGGTCCAACATCTGCATGTAATATGGCAGCCATGGGTCCCACACTGCATGTAATATGGCAGCCATGGGTCCCACTGTGCATGTAATATGACAGCCATGGGTCCCACCCTGGATGTAATATGGCAGCCATGGGTCCCACTTTGCATGTAATATGGCAGCCATGGGTCCTACCCTGCAGGTAATATGGACATCATGGGTCACACCCTGCATTTAATATAGCTGCCATGGGTCCCACCCTGCATGTAGTATGGCAACCATGGGTCCAATCCTGCATGTAATATGGCAGCCATGGGTCCCACCCTACATGTAATATGGCAGCCATTGGTCCAACCCTGCATGTAATATGCAACCATGGGTCCCACCCTGCATGTAATATGGCAGCCATGGGTCCCACCATGCATGCAATATGACAGCCATGGGTCCCACCCTGGATGTAACATGGCAGCCATATGTCCCACCTTGCATGTAATATGACACCATGGGTCCCACCCTGCATGTAATATGGCAGCCATGATTCCCACCTTGCATGTAATATGGCAGTCATGAGTTCAACCCTGCATGTAATATAGCAGCCATGGGTCCCACTCCGCATGTAATATGGTAGCCATGGGTCCCACCCTGCATGTAATATGGCAGCCATGGGTCTCACTTTGCATGTAATATGGCAGCCATGGGTCCAACACTGCATGTAATATAACAGCCATGAGTCCCACCCTGCATGTAATATGGCAGCCATGGGTCCCACCCTACATGTAATATGGCAGCCATCGGTCCAACCCTGCATGTAATATGCAACCATGGGTCCCACCCTGTATGTAATATGACAGCCAAGGGTCCAACCCTGCATGCAATATGACAGCCATGGGTCCAACCCTGCCTGTAATATGGCAGCCATGGGTCCCACCCTGTCTATAATATGGCAGCCAGCGGTCCTACACTGCATCTAATATGGCAGCCATGGGTCCCACCCTGCATATAATATGGCAGCCATGTGTCCCACCCTGCATGTAATAAGGCTGCCATGGATCCCACTCTGCATGTAATATGGCAGCCATGGGTCCCACCCTGCATGTAATACGGCAGTCGGTTTACCTTTAAAACCATGATTTTCAGAAGGATGAGTGCTCATATGAGCGACTCGAATTAACAAAACTAACAACGTTGACAAACCTACATGTTCGAAAAACAGCAAATCGAACAGCAGATTTGCTGTTTTTCGAAAAAGAAATCAAAGGAAAAAAAAAACAAAGTGTAAAGAAGGGGGCAAGCCCCCTGCACCCTCCTACTTTATTATTCTAACTCCGAGATCGCACTACATTGGGGAAAGGAGCCATTTCCCAATCCCAACTATAGTGCAATCTGCCCCTGAATGTCGAATGTGCAATGAGTGAATCTCACTGTGCATTCGCTCATTGCACATTTGAACCTTTTTCTGTTCGGTGTTTGCAAACGTTGTTAGCCCTAGTGTTGTTTACCCTTCTGCAAATTGCGGTTGTAAAGGTAAACCATGGCTGCCATGGATCCATTCGTGCATGTAATATGGCAGCCATGGGTCCAACCCTGCATGTAATATGGCATCCATGGGTCCAACCCTTTATGTAATATGGCAGCCATGGGTCCCACCCTGCATGTAATATGGCAGCCATGGGTCCAACATCTGCATGTAATATGGCAGCCATGGGTCCCACCCTGCATGTAATATGGCAGCCATGGGTCCCACCGTGCATGTAATATGACAGCCATGGGTCTCACCCTGCATGTAATATGGCAGCCATGGGTCCCACCATGCATGTAATATGGCAGCCATGGGTCCTACCCTGCAGGTAATATGGACACCATGGGTCACACCCTGCATGTAATATAGCTGCCATGGGTCCCACCCTGCATGTAGTATGGCAACCATGGGTCCAATCCTGCATGTAATATGGCAGCCATGGGTCCCACCCTACATGTAATATGGCGGCCATCGGTCCAACCTTGCATGTAATATGCAACCATGGGTCCCACCCTGCATGTAATATGGCAGCCATGGGTCCCACCATGCATGCAATATGACAGCCATGGGTCCCACCCTGCATGTAATATGGCAGCCATGAGTCCCACCCTGCATGTAATATGGCAGTCATGAGTTCAACCCTGCATGTAATATAGCAGCCATGGGTCCCACCCTGCATGTAATATGGCAGCCATGGGTCCCACCCTGCATGCAATATGGCAGCCATGGATTCCACCCTGCATGTAATATGGCAGCCATGGGTCCCACCCTGCATGTAATATAGCAGCCATGGGTCCAATCCTGCATGTAATATGGCAGCCATGCGTCCAACCCTCCATATAATATGGCAGCCATGTTTCCAACCCTGCATGTAATATGGCAGCCATGGGTCCCACCATGCATGCAATATGACAGCCATGGGTCCCACCCTGGATGTAATATGGCAGCCATGGGTCCCACCCTCCATGCAATATGGAAGCCATGGATTCCACCCTGCATGTAATATGGCAGCCATGGGTCCCACCCTGCATGTAATATGGCAGCCATGGGTCCCACCCTGCATGTAATATAGCAGCCATGTGTCCAATCCTGCATGTAATATGGCAGCCATGGGTCCTACCCCGCATGTAATATGGCAGCCATGGGTCCCACCCTGCATGTAATATGGCAGCCATGGGTCCTACCCTGCATGTAATATGGCAGCCATCGGTCCAACCCAGCATGTAATACAGCAGCCATGGGTCCCACTCTGCATGTAATATGGCAGCCATAGGTCCCACCCTGCTTGTAATATGGCAGCCATGGGTCCAACCCTGCATGTAATATGACACACATGGGTCCAAACCTGCATGTAATATGGCAGCCATGGGTCCCACCCTGGATGTAATATGGCAGCCATATGTCCAACCCTGCATGCAATATGGCAGCCATGGGTCCCACCCTGCATATAATATGGCAGCCATGTGTCCCACCTTGCATGTAATATGACAGGTATGGGTCCCACCCTGCATGTAATATGGGAGCCATTGGGCATTTCAGGGTCAGTAGGGGTCTTATAGGTTCTTACTTTGTCCCAACCTGCATGTAATATGGCAGCCATTGATCCCACCCTACATGTAATATTACAGCCATGGGTCCCAACCTGCATGTAATATGGCAGCCATGGGTCCCACCCTACATGTAATATGGCGGCCATCGGTCCAACTTTGCATGTAATATGCAACCATGGGTCCCACCCTGCATGTAATATGGCAGCCATGGGTCCCACCATGCATGCAATATGACAGCCATGGGTCCCACCCTGCATGTAATATGGCAGCCATGAGTCCCACCCTGCATGTAATATGGCAGTCATGAGTTCAACCCTGCATGTAATATAGCAGCCATGGGTCCCACCCTGCATGTAATATGGCAGCCATGGGTCCCACCCTGCATGTAATATGGCACCCATGGTTCCCACCCTGCATGTTATATGGCAGCCATGGGTGCCACCCTCCATATAATATGGCAGTCATGGGTTCCACCCTGCATGTAATATGGCAACCATGGGTCCCACCCTGCATGTAATATGGTAGCCATGGGTCCAGCCCTGCATGTACTATGGCAACCACGGTTCCCACCCTGCATGTAATATGGCAGCCAATGGTCCTACCCTGCATGTAATATGGCAGCCATGGGTGCCAACCTGCATTTAATATGCCAGGCATGGATCCCACCCTGCATGTAATATGACAGCCATGTGTCCAATCCATCATGTAATATGGCAGCCATGGGTCCCACCCTGCATGTAATATGACAGCCATAGGTCCTACCCTGCATTTAATATGGCAGCCATGGGTCCCACCCTGCATGTAATATGGCAGCCATGGGTCCCACCCTACATGCAATATGGCAGCCATGGATTCCACCCTGCATGTAATATGGCAGCCATGGGTCCCACCCTGCATGTAATATAGCAGCCCTGGGTCCAATCCTGCATGTAATATGGCAGCCATGCGTCCAACCCTCCATATAATATGGCAGCCATGTGTCCAACCCTGCATGTAATATGGCAGCCATGGGTCCCACCATGCATGCAATATGACAGCCATGGTCCCACCCTGGATGTAATATGGCAGCCATGGGTCCCACCCTGCATGCAATATGGCAGCCATGGATTCCACCCTGCATGTAATATGGCAGCCATGGGTCCCACCCTGCATGTAATATGGCAGATATGGGTCCCACCCTGCATGTAATATAGCAGCCATGTGTCCAATCCTGCATGTAATATGGCAGCCATGGGTCCTACCCTGCATGTAATATGGCAGCCATGGGTCCCACCCTGCATGTAATATGGCAGCCATGGGTCCTACCCTGCATGTAATATGGCAGCCATCGGTCCAACCCAGCATGTAATACAGCAGCCATGGGTCCCACTCTGCATGTAATATGGAAGCCATGGGTCCAACCCTGCATGTAATATTGCAGCCATAGGTCCCATCCTGCATGTAATATGGCAGCCATAGGTCCCACCCTGCTTGTAATATGGCAGCCATGGGTCCAACCCTGCATGTAATATGACACACATGGGTCCAAACCTGCATGTAATATGGCAGCCATGGGTCCCACCCTGGATGTAATATGGCAGCCATATGTCCAACCCTGCATGCAATATGGCAGCCATGGGTCCCACCCTGCATATAATATGGCAGCCATGTGTCCCACCTTGCATGTAATATGACAGGCATGGGTCCCACCCTGCATGTAATATGGGAGCCATTGGGCATTTCAGGGTCAGTAGGGGTCTTATAGGTTCTTACTTTGTCCCAACCTGCATGTAATATGGCAGCCATTGATCCCACCCTACATGTAATATTACAGCCATGGGTCCCAACCTGCATGTAATATGGCAGCCATGGGTCCCACCTTGCATGTAATATGGCAGCCATGGGTCCAACACTGCATGTAATATGGCAGCCATGGGTCCACCCTGCATGTAATATTGCAGCCATAGGTCCCATCCTGCATGTAATAGCAGCCATAGGTCCCACCCTGCTTGTAATATGGCAGCCATGGGTCCAACCTTGCATGTAATATGACACCCATGGGTCCAACCCTGCATGTAATATGGCAGCCATGGGTCCCACCCTGGATGTAATATGGCAGCCATATGTCCATCCCTGCATGCAATATGGCAGCCATAGGTCCCACCCTGCATATAATATGGCAGCCATGTGTCCCACCTTGCATGTAATATGACAGTCATTGGTCCCACCCTGCATGTAATATGGGAGCCATGGGTCCCGCCATGCATGTAATATGGCAGCCATGTGTCCCACCTTGCATGTAATATGACAGTCATGGGTCCCACCCTGCATGTAATATGGGAGCCATGGGGCATTTCAGGGTCAGTAGGGGTCTTATAGGTTCTTACTTTGTCCCAACCTGCATGTAATATGGCAGCCATTGATCCCACCCTACATGTAATATTACAGCCATGGGTCCCAACCTGAATGTAATATGGCAGCCATGGGACATTTCCCTATCAGTGGGGCTACTCTTCTCCCACTTTTACCCCCACTGACCCTAAAAAGTATTTTCATGGTAT
>NC_056744.1:1827205253-1827215253 GCF_019279795.1 Protopterus annectens
ATGGAATAAAGACAACTGATGTAAAATAAGGACAGTGATAATAATAACCATACGAATGGAGTAAAGACAACTGATGCAGACAAAATAAGGACAGCGAAAATAATAAACATACGAATGGAGTAAAGACAACCGATGCAAGCAAAACAAGGACAGCGATAATAATAACCATACGAATGGAGTAAAGACAACTGATGCAGACAAAATAAGGACAGCGATAATAATAACCATACAAATGGAGTAAAGACAACTGATGCAGACAAAATAAGGACGGCGATAATAACCATACGAATGGAGTAAAGACAACTGACGCAAACAAAATAAGGACAGCGATAATAATAACCATACGAATGGAGTAAAGACACCTGATGCAGACAAAATAAGGACAGCGATAATAATAACCATACGAATGGATTAAAGACAACTGATGCAGACAAAATAAGGACAGCGATAATAATAACCATACAAATGGAGTAAAGACAACTGATGCAGACAAAATAAGGACGGCGATAATAACCATATGAATGGAGTAAAGACAACTGAAGCAAACAAAATAAGGACAGCGATAATAATAACCATACAAATGGAGTAAAGACAACTGATGCAAACAAAATAAGGACAGCGATAATAATAACCATACAAATGGAGTAAAGACAACTGATGCAGACAAAATAAGGACAGTGATAATAATAACCATACAAATGGAGTAAAGACACCTGATGCAGACAAAATAAGGACAGCGATAATAATAACCATACGAATGGAGCAATGACAACAGATGCCAACAAAATAAGGACAGTGATAATAATAACCATATGAATGGAGTAAAGACAACTGAAGCAAACAAAATAAGGACAGCGATAATAATAACCATATGAATGGAGTAAAGATAACTGATGTAAAATAAGGACAGCGATAATAATAACCATACGAATGGAGTAAAGACAACTGAAGCAAACAAAATAAGGACAGCGATAATAATAACCATACGAATGGAGCAATGACAACAGATGCCAACAAAATAAGGACAGTGATAATAATAACCATACGAATGGAGTAAAGACAACTGATGCAGACAAAATAAGGACAGCGATAATAATAACCATACAAATGGAGTAAAGACAACTGATGCAAAATAAGGACGGCGATAATAATAACCATACGAATGGAGTAAAGACAACTGATGCAGACAAAATAAGGACAGCGATAATAATAACCATACGAATGGAGTAAAGACAACTGATGCAGACAAAATAAGGACGGCGATAATAATAACCATACGAATGGAGTAAAGACAACTGATGCAAACAAAATAAGGACAGCGATAATAATAACCATACAAATGTAAGAAAAAGTAAATGATATGGAAAAAAATTTAAATGACCTCAGTGCAAAAATTATACATCGGTATGCTAAGCTAAAGATCTTTGGCAGACTTCAAAAACACATAAAAATGAAGGGTAGGGGCAAAAAAGAAAATACGAAGACCTAGAAAGTCCTCACATTTACATGTATTAATACAAATATTACAGTTGTAAGGACGCTGTTTGGTCATAAAGGTATATAAATACATGATGTACACTAAAACTGCCTGTTAACATGGCAGACATTTGTATGAATTCATTCAAATTTCAAGGGAACGGGGTCTCATGAACATTTATGCATCGCTAATACCCACCCACAGGCTTTACCACTTTTTTCCACTGGGGCTACACTGGTCAAACCGGGTGAATTTATAGATCCCCATGTAATCATTCAGGTTGCATTTGAAGGATGATAGTGAAATGCATTGCATATTCTGCAGCGGCAGTCTGTCCCAGAGGGTGGGAGAGTTGCTGTCTGAGGAACCTGTCTAATCTGTCTCTCTCCATCTTGTTTTATCTACTGGTGAAGATGTAGGTTCCTAGTTCTGGTACTTCTGGAATTATTACACTTGTGAAGATACAGAAGATCCAGGACAACAGGATCTCTAATGACACAGGAAGCAAGGCATAGATCTCTGTTCAGGAGTCAGTAAGATTCTTGGCAATTCAGGTTCTTTAAGCGCATAACTATTTTATTTGGAAACCTCTGGGATCCTTCTAGTTGTTTGATATGTCTAGTGAGGTAAATCTTGAAGGGGCATTGTACTAAATAATGGACCTGATCAAGGCTTACTATAGGGGAAAAGGACTTCTTTAAATCTGAATGTTATTCCCTTGGTAATTAACTGTGCTAAGCAGAAGGGTATTCTAACTACTGTCACATGATGATGAAAGAGTGTCTCTTTTTTATCATCATTTGACAACAATATAGTCAGAAAGGAGGGAAATATTAACTCATGTGCTAAGGTCACTAGCTATATTTTCATTTAGTGATGTGATATTCTCTATACTGTATAATGAGGGGGTGGGATGTCTCCCAAATGTTACAATATTGCACTTTCTTGTATTTATGTTGAGTACATTTTTGGTACACCAGCCATTTATGAATTTGAGTTCTTACTGAGGGGTTTAGATCTCAGGAGTGGGGACTTCACAATAACTCTCAGTTTGTAGTCAGAGGTCTTGGATTCCAGTTTGGATGCCAAAAAGGAAAGCTTCCACAGTGAATCCTGGGAGACACCACTGCTTGCCTACATACTTTCTGATGAGGTGCCTGCCACTCACAGTATGGTTTCTGTCTTTTAGTTTGTTTGCTATCCATCTTACCACATAAGAATCTATTTTTAAAGCATTAAGCTTACTTACAATGCCAGCATGGGATATGGTGTTGAGTCCCTTGGCCAGATCAGGATATACTGTGTGAACAGCATAACCACAGTTAACAGCCTGGGTGACCCTCTCAAAGTTGTTAAACAGATTCAGTAGATAAAGTCTCTCCATGACAATGTCAAACTGCTGATAGTCAAGCCTAATAAGATTTTTGGTATCATAGTTACGTCACAAAAAAGATAAGGGGCTGATGGGTATTAATTCCCCAGGCCTGAGGTAGAACCACCCATATGCTGGGGTATCACCAGTGCAGTTCACCAAACTTCAGGGACAAAACATATAGCTAAACTTACACTAAACAATGTGAGGAGCAGTTCTGCTAGGGAATGCTTTGCACTATTTATTAAACAACTGACTATATCATCAGATCCCATGAAGGAAGTACTTTTGGTCTTAGAAAGCACCTTCACAGCATGTTTCATTGTGATAGTAGTGGGTTTGAGAAATTCAGGGATTTCTGGACTTTGGATAGAAGTCTCAGGGTCAAGTTAGCACTCAATTTATTCTGTAATATACTTGGCAATATCAGTTGGGTCTGAATGGGATGTGCAATTTTGAATGTGGTCAGAGCAATGTTGGGTATTGTTCCATAGTTTCCTAAGAAGGCTTTATTATTGTCCTTAGCTTCAGATGTTAAGTAATGTTCATGGTTTGTTTTATTAGACCTAATAGTATTTAAAACATATGTTTGTGGGTTGATTTATTTAGATGTAATAGTATTTTTTAAGTTTTAGCAATATTTATGGTACTATCTTTTTATGACAGGTTTGGGATCTGCTGTATAATTTAAGGATTTTTTTTCCTTTTGTTGTAAAATGTATTTATGTTGGTGGACAGTTTGTTTTTAAATTTCCCATTATATTTTGTTCAAACTGGGACAAACAGCAGTATGCATTTATCTAAATGTGCATAGACCTCCTTCATGAAGCTACCCATAGTGTTGACATCAGAGCTGGCATAGACTTCCTTCACAAAGCTACCCATTGTGTCAGCCTCAGAGCTGGCACAGACCTCCTTCATGGAGCTACCCACTGTGTCAGCATCAGAGCTGACACAGAGCTCCTTCATGGGGCTACCTGCTGTGTCAACATCAGAGCTGACATAGAACTCCTTCATGAAGCTATCTGCTGTGTCAGCATTAGAGCTGACATAAAGCTCCTTCATGGGACTACCCACTATGTCAGCATCAGAGCTGACATAGAACTCTTTCATGGAGCTACCCGCTGTGTCAGCATCAGAGCTGACACAGAGCTCCTTCATGAACCTACCCCCTGTGTCGACATCAAAGCTGACATTGAACTCTTTCATGAAGAGAATTAAATGAGTTAAGTACTTTTGAAATCTTTCAGTTCAGAAGAAATCACTGCAAGGGTTTTATGGATTTTGAAGGTGAGTGTCACAGATTTATGATCTAACTTAACCAGAGTAGGACATACCAAGGAAATACTGTTTGAAGTGGCTGTATTTGCAAGGACCAAATATAGAATATCAGGCCCTCTAGAGGGGTTATCTATTGCTTACAGAGTGTTTTTGTTTATTAGGACTAAGAACTTCTGGGTGACTCCTACACTGAACAAATTATTGAGGGGTAGTTAGGTTCTCCTTCTTCTTGTTAACATAGTTTATTGAACACATTTAGGAATCTTATAAAATCATCTGGGTCATGGAATGTGTCCTGTAACAAGTTATAATAGATAGTTTGCCCTGCCAAGGGTAATCTGGAGTTTTATGGGTTCAGTTTGTGGGTTTCAAGGAATCTGCCTGTAGGTAATATGGTCCTTGACAAATATGGAGACACTACCACGTACTCATGTTTGGAGGGAGTTCTCTCATTACATGTAAACTAAATCTTCATAATTATCCAAACATAGATGTTTTCCAAATGCAGGAGAGTGAGCAATTTGTTGTTGAGTGGGATGGTCACCATAATGTGATCCAGTTTCAAATATGATATATTTATTACACTGGAATCTCTAAAAAAGCACTATGGAGACAGCAAAGACTTTAGGTAGTATGTAGAAGGCTTGGAATGAGAAATGCAGGCCATCCTTTGCAAAGCAACCTGGACTATTGAGCAATGTGTCCTGTGCTGACACACACTGGATTCACCTAGAATGATGCCAACTATTTAGCCAATTGTTGAACCCAATTATCTTTTCTTTGTACCTAGGCATCATTCTTAGAAAAGGAAGAATTCCACTCAGGACCAGTGTCTTGCCTGCATTTGTCACATGCATGTGGAGTTCTACTATGTCTATTGCCTATGTGCAGGTCTGTCAGGATTTTGCATTTTGCATCCAGAGAGGTTCAGTCCCACATGGATCACTACCATATCATTGTCATATTTGTCAGGTGAAATGGTCTTTAGAACCCTTACGAGATCAGAGATCCTGACACCTGAAAAATAACTCCCTGTAGCTCTTTGTCCAGTCTTAAGAATGACGTATGTGTCTGCCTGACAACAGAGTCATCTATCACTAAGTCATTTATGTTAGTACAATGGCTGGAAGTAACAGATTTGAATGGATTTGACTATTGGTGACTCTCAGCTGTAGCTGTGCATGAAGAAGATGACATAATGGATTTATGCTTCCTAGATTTTGAAAGCTTTGGTAAAGATTTTTTTACAACCTCATAGTAAGACATTCATTCATTCATTCATTCATTCATTCATTCATTCATTCATTCATTCATTTTCTTTGTTTACTGGGAAAGTCTGACTGGGTAATACTCATTTCAGTGGAGGCCTGGGGAGAAAAGTTCCATTTGCTTACATTGCATTATATAAAGTTCCAGTCAAACACAGAGTAGTTACATTTCTATTTACATTTATACATTCTAAGATTTCCCAGAGGTAGAAGTTACTAAATAGAAAGCCCACGTGCAACTTAATGGATTGTACAGGCAGCAGTTATGTATAAAAACTGAGAGGTTTATGTTTAAGAAGAGTATTTGGAGAGTATTGTATGGGGAACACAAAGTCTTTACCTTGTGATGAGCATGTGTAGGACCAGGATTGGTTAAGATGTTTGTTTAAGAAGTGGTTTAAAACTATAGAGTTTTTGGAGAGTTTTATTTTTGTGGGGATACTATTCCAGACTTTAGCAACACACTGGGAGTAGGAGGAGTCTCCTGCAGCATTATTTGACTTATTCGTAAGTACTAAGAATTTGTTACTAGAACGGAGGTCCCTTGCTAGACAGCAGACTGGTAATAAGTTTTGTGGTGCAGGGCATTTTTCTGGATGACTCAGTTTGTGTGTTGTAGTCAGTTGTGAATATGTTAGACAGTTATGCAGTTCAAGCCAGTTTAATTGCTTTAAGCTAAAACAATGGTGGAGCCTATGAGTGAGACTGGTGGCAAATTTAGCTATTTTATTATAGCAGGAGGCATGTTTCTTTCTTTGAGTAATGTTTATATTTGTTAGGATAGAAGCGGCATATAAGAGAGTCAGCAATAAGAAGGTGGTGGCTAGAGTATTTCTTACAGTATCTGTAAGGAATCCATTGAGCCTATAAAGGGAGGCTAGTTTCTAGTGTGCAGATTTAATGGTCTGCAGTATATGGTGGTCATATTTGAGATTGCTGTCTATTATAACACCTAGAAGTTTACAGTGAGTTACAGTTTCAATGACAATATTATTTGCTTACTTTATGGTAAAAGACAGCTTTTGATTTAGGAAACTTTTTTTGAGGGGAAAGCCATTAACTTAGTTTTTTTTGAGTAGGAGGTTTGATTCTTTGAGCCTGGTTTCCACAGACAGAAAAGATTTTATAGTAATGCCTTGGAGTTTATTTATTGTTGAGGCCACACATATTAATGTTGGGTCATCTGCGTACTGAACTAAACTAGCATGGTGAGTGGAGGTGTGGAGGTCATTAATAAATATATTAAGTAGGAGAAGACCCAGGATAGAGCCCTGAGGGACACCTGTAGTAACTGGTTGAAAGGATGATTAGGTTTGTTGCTATTTAACGCTTGTTGCCTTCAAGACAGGTAACTAAGGAACTACAACAAGGAGTATTGAGAAACTCCTGTTGAGGAGAGTCGAAATAACAAGCGGACCATTATTTCTATGTTGGTTATTATATTAGAAAAATGTAGTAGTGCAGTAGTGGTGCCGTGCTGGGGCCTAAAACCAAGTTGTGTTTCTGAGAGCAGATTATTCAGATTATTTATTTGAGGCTAGGTATTGCATCAGCTGCATATGGATGCATTTCTCTAATATTGTGGATTGAGGGGGAGTGAATTGCTATCAGTCTGTAGTTATGAAACTCTGCAGATGTGCTACCTTTGTGTATCGGTATGATGTAGGATTGTTTCCACAGCGATGGGATGTATTTTTCTGCTATGGACCTATTAAATAGTATGGACACAGGGAAGGCTATGACTTCTGCAGTTATTTTTAGGTAGTCTGATGGTAGTTGGTCTACAGCTACAGAACTAGTTTTTAATTTAAGGAGCAATTTCCTTATGAGTGAGGTAGGTATTGGACTAAAGGTGTAGAGCTGTGGGTGGTTTTGATTGGACAGGGGTGAGGGGGGCAGATGTGTTAGCATCTAAGAGAGACAATATTGATTGCATAAAGTAAGAATTCAACTGTGTAGGGATAGAATCTGTCATATTGTCTGTTTAAGGAGAGAGAGTGGTGGTCTTGCCAGGGCGCAGTAGTTTATTTAGTGATGACCAAAAAACGTTTGTGCTGTTTATATGTTTGTTTTGTAGGTTTGTATAGTATGTTTGTTTATCCTGTTTGGCATGGAGTTTTGCAAGGTTTCTAAGATGTCTAAATTGCTGGAGGGCATTTTGAGTTCTATTTTTATACCATGATTTTTTTTTGTTTCCTTTGTCAGCCATGGTGCGGGGTTGGACTTTAATCTTCTATTATGTATGGGTGCTAGATTATTTAAGGTCTGTAAGAATACATTATTAAAGTGTTGTATAGCAGTATCTAGTGGCATTGTTCTAAGTACATTCCAGTTATATTTGTTTAGTGTTTCATTGAAAATATTTTTGCTGAAACTGGTTGTATTTCGTATTTGATTATAGATGACATGTTTATCTAGGTTATGGTGAGTTCTAATGGTATATGTTGGAATGTGGTAACTTATTCTATCTGAGAGGTAGCTGACTTTTCTCAGTTTGTCTGGTTTGCTTGTAAGAAGCCAGTCTAATGTTGAGTGTCTCCCTGAAGTTTTATTGATTCTAGTAGGTATGGTTATTAATTGTCTGAAGTTGTACAAGTTTATGGATTTTGTGGGTGTAGTGGAATTTATGATTTATTAATGAAATTTATTCACATTTTAATGTGATTTTGTTTGGATTGTGGTACATGTGTGTGTGCTGCTCACAGACCATGCTTTTTGATGAGAGAGAAGCCCCTAGGTTAATTAAATAACTGCCCTTCTTACAGTCATAATTATTTGTGTTGCCTATGAGTTTGTTATCGGCGAGCATTAGCTTGTATCTATACTACTTGAGGATATCAAGAACCATGGGCTGGCAAGAGTAGGGAACAAGCAGGCTGACCTTCCATTTTGTCCAGTGATTTGGAGAAGTGATTGAGAAGTACACAGAATAAACTATATGTAAATAGATGGGTTAATTGATGGAGGGATGTAATTAAATAAACACATTTATGGAAGGGTAAACAAACTAGTACAGAATAAACTTGTCCTGAGTTTGTTTTAGAGAGTTGAGAAAGTTCTCTGCTACCCTGGACAGATTGCCCCTAGTCAGAATAAATACCACCTTGCATCTTTCCTGAAAAAGGACATTAGCTAGTGGGACTAACTTGGTTAACAAAGTTTAAATAAATAAATAGATAAAATAAAATTAAATTATATATAACCAAATTAGATGATTTACAGAAGAGTACTCAGACCACATTAATAGTGAGACTAGAGAAAGAAATAAGGTACAATAGATTTGTCGAGAGGGGATGTGTAATTGCTCTACACAAATTAAGGGTGCTTATTGGCTAAGTTGGCAACTGCTAACATATCAGCAGCAAAGGGCAGCTAAGGGCTGCTGGGAGGAATATACAGTAATCCAAGATTGCACGTCTGGTGTTGAACAGCTAAGGGCAGCTGTAATCTCTTGTAGATTCCAGTAGTAATAGCTGGCTATACAGTGTTTGGCTGCAGGTGGAGATATGTGTACATCAGTAGTGAAAGTTACCTGTGTCTGTACAATACACTTTGCACCCCTGCTGTGCATAGTTCAGTGCTGCAAAAACACAAACAAATTATAGCAACACTGAAATCAGTTGAAAAATCTCCAAAGAACACACTGGCCAATAGAAACAACACTCTGAAAGGCTCTAAACCAATCAAAAACCTACAAATGGCTTAGTTCTTTCTCCTCTCACTAGAGTAAAACCAGAAAACAATTTCTCAGTAAGATTGTTGAAAGTAAAGAAGATCAGACCATAATTGTTTTGAAAAATAAAATAGGCCAAATACATTACAAACTGAAGGTGTGGAAGAGATTTTAGGGATGGAAATAGTAAGCAGTCCATGGCTTAATGCCCTGATACTGTACTGTGTGGCAGAAAACAGGAGGATTACAGACTCCCGTTGGAGCAGGAGTTCTACTGAGGCTTAAATTTTAGAGATTAACATTTCATTTGATACAGGTTTATTGGGCATTGTTTTGAAAATATGTCACAGAAAGCAATTTGCTGAAATGAACACTGAACAAGGACTGGTAAAATAAACAAAAAATATTGCTCTGTAACATGAAATCATTAAAGACATTAAGAACTGTACGTGTTTTTATTTTGTGACTCAGTTACAGAAAGGCACGACAGAGTATCTATGTTCAGGCTGCAGTTGTGATAATTTCTGAACAATAAGTTCATGAATAAATTATGGGCATACCTCTCAAGTGTACCTCATTACGAGGAACGTACCTCATTTGGGGTCTTAAAAAGTTCATGTTTCTCGAAGTTCCTCAAAGTTCCACATTGAAAGAGTCTGTCACACATTCAGTGTTTGGAATTTTTTTAAGTAAAATCCATGATTAATGAATTAAGGACCTTCTTTATATGTAAAACCAGCATATTTTAACCATCCTAGGACCTTCCTTGTTGAAGTTGTTGGTAAGCTGTTAGCAAGTGTTCCACATTTTGCCCATTTGTTCCACATTATGAAGGCGAGTGTTCTTCATTTTGGAGATGGAAGGTTGAGAGCTATGATTATGGGAGTGGATTTACTTTTGTTTGGGCTGAAATATGCCTGTGCACAACA
>NC_056744.1:1827220253-1827242753 GCF_019279795.1 Protopterus annectens
ATCACAATTAGAACTGAAACCTTTATAATAACAAAGGTGGGGGTATTATGGGGCTGGGAGCTAGGATACATCCATATATCACAATTAGAACTGAAACCTTTATAATAACAAAGGTGGGGGTATTATGGGGCTGGGAGCTAGGATACATCCATATAGCATGATTAGAACTGAAACCTTTATAATAACAAAGGTGGGGTGTATTATGGGGCTGGGAGCTAGGATACATCCATATATCATGATTAGAATTGAAACCTTTATAATAACAAAGGTGGTGGTATTATGGGGCTGAGAGCTAGGATACATCCATATATCATGATTAGAACTGAAACCTTTATAATAACAAAGGTGGGGGTATTATGGGGCTGGGAGCTAGGATACATCCATATATCACAATTAGAACTGAAACCTTTATAATAACAAAGGTGGGGGGGTATTATGGGGATGGGAGCTAGGATACAGGTATATATCGCTACTAGAAATGAAACCTTTATAATAACAAAGGTGGGGGGTATTATGGGACTGGGAGCTAGGATACATCCATATACATTGATTAGAATTGAAACCTTTATAATAACAAAGGTGGGGGTATTATGGGGCTGGGAGCTAGGATACATGTATATATCGCTACTAGAACTGAAACCTTTATAATAACAAAGGGGTGAGGGTGTGATATAATGGGGCTGGGAGCTAGGATACAGGTATATATTGCTACTAGAACTGGAAGCTTTATAATAACAAAGGTGGGGGGTCTTATGAGGCTGGGAGCTAGGATACAGGTATATATCACTGTTAGAACTGAAACCTTTATAATAACAAAGGTGGGGGTGTTATGGGGCTGGGAGCTAGGATACAGGTATATATCACTACTAGAACTGAAACCTTTATAATAACAAAGGAGGGGGGTATTATGGGGCTGGGAGCTAGGATACAGTTATATATCGCTGTTAGAACTGAAACCTTTATAATAACAAAGGTGGGGGTATTATGGGGTTGGGAGCTAGGATACAGGTATATATCACTACTAGAACTGAAACCTTTATAATAACAAAGGTGGGGGTATTATGGGGCTGGGAGCTAGGATACATCCATATATCATGATTAGAACTGAAACCTTTATAATAACAAAGGTGGGGGTATTATGGGGTTGGGAGCTAGGATACAGGTATATATCACTACTAGAACTGAAACCTTTATAATAACAAAGGTGGGGGTATTATGGGGTTGGGAGCTAGGATACAGGTATATATCACTACTAGAACTGAAACCTTTATAATAACAAAGGTGGGGGTATTATGGGGTTGGGAGCTAGGATACAGGTATATATCACTACTAGAACTGAAACCTTTATAATAACAAAGGTGGGGGGTATTATGGGGCTGGGAGCTAGGATACAGTTATATATCGCTACTAGAACTGAAACCTTTATAATAACAAAGGTGGGGGTATTATGGGGTTGGGAGCTAGGATACATCCATATATCATGATTAGAACTGAAACCTTTATAATAACAAAGGTGGGGGTATTATGGGGCTGGGAGCTAGTATACATCCATATATCATGATTAGAACTGAAACCTTTATAATAACATTGGTGGGGGTATTATGGGGCTGGGAGCTAGGATACAAGTATATATCACTACTAGAACTGAAACATTTATAATAACAAAGGTGACAGGGTGTGATATCATGGGGCTGGGAACTAGGATACAGGTATATATCGCTACTAGAACTCAAACCTTTATAATAACAAAGGTGGGGTATTGTGGGGCTGGGAGCTAGGATGCATCCATATATCATGATTATAACTGAAACCTTTATAATAACAAAGGTATGGGGTATTATGGGGCTGGGAGCTAGGATACAGGTATATATCGCTACTAGAACTGAAACCTTTATAATAACAAAGGTGGGGGTATTATGGGGCTGGGAGCTAGGATACATCCATATATCATGATTAGAACTGAAACCTTTATAATAACAAAGGTGAGAGGGTGTGATATCATGGGGCTGGGAGATAGGATACAGGTATATATCACTGTTAGAACTGAAACCTTTATAATAACAAAGGTGGGGGTGTCATGGGGCTGGGAGCTAGGATACAGGTATATATCACTACCACAACTGAAAACTTTATAATAACAAAAGTGGGGGTATTATGAGGTTGGGAGCTAGGATACAGGTATATATCACTGTTAGAACTGAAACCTTTATAATAACAAAGGTGAGAGGGTGGGATATCATGGGGCTGGGAGCTAGGATACAGGTATATATCACTACTAGAACTGAAATCTTTATAATAACAAAGGTGGGTGGTATTATGGGACTGGGAGCTAGGATACAGGTATATATCGCTACTAGAACTGAAACCTTTATAATAACAAAGGTGGGGGTATCATGGGGCTGGGAGCTAGGATACAGGTATATATCACTACCACAACTGAAAACTTTATAATAACAAAAGTGGGGGTATTATGAGGTTGGGAGCTAGGATACAGGTATATATCACTGTTAGAACTGAAACCTTTATAATAACAAAGATGAGAGGGTGGGATATCATGGGGCTGGGAGCTAGGATACAGGTATATATCACTACTAGAACTGAAATCTTTATAATAACAAAGGTGGGTGGTATTATGGGGCTGGGAGCTAGGATACAGGTATATATCACTACTACAACTGAAATCTTTATAATAACAAAGGTTGGGGGTATTATGGGGCTCGGAGCTAGGATACATCCATATATCACGATTAGAACTGAAACCTTTATAATAACAAAGGTGGGGGTATTATGGGGCTGGAAGCTAGGATACATCTAAATATCATGATTAGAACTGAAACCTTTATAATAACAAAGGTGAGAGGGTGGGATATCATGGGGCTGAGAATTAGGATACAGGTATATATCACTACTAGAATTGAAACCTTTATAATAACAGAGGTGGGGGCATTATGGGGCTGGGAGCTAGGATGCATCCTTATATCATGATTAGAACTGAAACCTTTATAACAAAGGTGTGGGGGTATTATGGGGCTGGGAGCTAGGATACATCCATATATCACGATTATAACTGAAACCTTTATAATAACAAAGGGGAGAGGGTGGGATATCATGGGGCTGGGAGCTAGGATACAGGTATATATCACTAGTAGAACTGAAACCTTTGTAATAACAAAGGTAGGGGTATTATGGGGCTGGGAGCTAGGATACAGGTATATATTGCTACTAGAACTGAAACCTTTATAATAACAAAGGTGGGGGTATTATGGGGCTGGGAGCTAGGATACATGTATATATCGCTACTAGAACTGAAATATTTATAATAACAAAGGTGGGGGTATTATGGGCCTGGGAGCTAGGATACAGGTATACATCGCTACTAGAACTGAAACCTTTATAATAACAAAGGTGGGTGGTATTATGGGGCTGGGAGCTAGGATGCAGGTATATATCACTGTTAGAACTTAGTTTCATAGTTTCATAGTTTGGTACTAGGCTATCTGCCCTGGGGCATTTATAAGTCTAGCCATAGTGATGTGGCTTTCGCCACTCCATGTAATGGTACAAAAGTGTACAGAATAGATTTAGAATACTGTGCCTCTGTCTATTAGTGACACAGTGAAGACCCCCTTACATAATAGAATTAGTTTACTGTGCCTCTGTCTAGTAGTGACACAGAGATGACCCCTGGGGTAAACCTACGATCTCCCATCCACTCGTCAAGATTTCTCTTGAAGAGAGTCAGTGAGGGGCTCTGCCTAACATGAACTGGGATTCTGTTCCAGAGTATGGGAAGCTCTGAGTTATGAATCTGTCCCTCCAGCATGTCCTATTCATATTTGTGCTGAGGTTTAAATCTTTAGCTCTCGTGGTTCTGATGGATTTGGATTTTTGAGGTGGAGCATGTCCATCAATTCCTGATTGGACATGGCCTTGTACATCAGGCACAGATCACCTCTGAGTAGGCGGTATGCTACTGAATAGAGCTGGAGTTTCTTTAGTCTGGCAGCATATGACATATGTTGGAGACCCTTGATCCTCTTGCTGAGGTACTTTTGGGGTCTCTCTAGCTGTTGCAAGTGCCGGGTGAGGTACATACCAAATGGGGCATTGTACTCAATCATGGGCCTGATAAGGGAGGAGTATAGGGGTACAATGACCTCCTTTGATCTGGATGTGAATCCCTTCATGATAAGGTGGGCAAGGTAGAAAGTCTTTCTAATCACTTTGGCAATGTGGGTGTAAAATGAGAGGTCACTATCGACTTGGGTCCCCAGGTCTCTGATTACTTTTTCCGTACTCAGTGGGTTACTGTCTATGTGATAATTTGTGGGTACTTTGTTTTCCCAAAGGGATGACTATGCATTTTTGGCATTTAGTTTAAGGCCATGACTCGCACCAGTTGTCCGTTTCAGTGAGGCCTTTCTGTAGGATGTATGTGTCAGCTGGTGTATCGACTATGGCGCCTAGTTTGCAGTCATCTGCAAACTTTGTCAGCCACAACCCTCCCATGTTTGCTTTCACATCTGAGAAATAAATGCTGAACAAGAGGGGTCCTAGGACAGAGCCCTGTGGGACACCACTTGTGACTGGCTTTGAGTCTGACATGGCTCCAGCGATTTTGACTTTATGGGTTCTATCCTTTAGCCAGTTTGCAACCCATCTTGTGACATATGGATTTACATTTAAGCTGTTGAGCTTGTCTATGATGCCTGAGTGGGGTATTGTGTCGAAAGCTTTAGCCAAGTCCAGGTAGGCTGTATGGACTGCTTTGCCCTCGTCAATGGCTCTAGTGACTTTTTCAAAAAAGTCAACCAGGTTCAAAAGGCAGGATCTGCCCTTTACAAAGCCGAACTGGGTGGGATCAAGTGTCTGTAAGTCCCCAATGTCTCTGTTTATGAGTTCCATAATGATTCTTTCCATAGCTTTGCAGACCAGGCTGGTTAAGCTTATGGGGCGGTAGTTACCAGGGTCTATAGAGGTGCCTCCTTTGTGGAGTGGGACCACTGTTACTGTACGCCAGTGTTCAGGTACATATCCTGTAGTAAGGCTAAGGTTAAATAGCATTTTTATGTGCAGGTTTAGCTCCACTTGGAGTTCATGTAGCACGCAACCCAGGATACCGTCAGGTCCCATTGATGCTGTGTTTTTAGCTTTGCTGAGGGCGGTTCTCACCTGGACATCTGAGATGACAGGGAGGTTACATTCAGCTGGGATAAGTATTTCTTCTTTTGGGGGTGAGGGAGGGGAGAAATTTGCACTGAACCTGTCTGCCAGAATGTTGGCAATATCTGTGGGTTCAGTGTATTTTTTGTCATTGTGAACTAACTCTGAACATATCTGAGGGTTTCCACCCAGGTTTCTAACATAGCAGAAGAAGGCGTTGTGGTTATCTTTAGTGTCCATAGCGATTTTTCTCTCAAAGTTGGCCCTGGATGTTTTTATGAGAGAATGTAGCTTTCTACTAGTGCTGATCAGAGATGCTTTCTCTTTATGGGATTTTGCTCTGTCGTGCAGTAGCTTCCTTCTTTTGTTATACAATTTGTTTATGGCTGGGGTCCACCAGACAGGACGCCTGCCCTTGGTGGAGAGGGTCTTGGTTTTATTTGGGATTGCATGATCCATCCATTCTTGGAGATGTCCGTAAAAAGCATTTGTGAAGGATTCTGCATTGTGGGATGTGGTTTCCACTGGCCCAGTGGGCTTAAATGATACCATCTCAGTTTTAAGAAGTGTAAAGTCGGCTTTTGAGAAATTTTTCACTGTAGTCTTTTGTGTTGGGGGTGGAGGTGGGATATGTATATCCAGGGTGATTAGTTTGTGGTCATATCGCACTAGTGAGGGGTATACTTCCAGTGTGGAGCACTTTGCCCCCATGTTTGTGATGGTCAGGTCTAGTATATTATCTCCCCTTGTGGGAGAGGTGACTAGCTGTTCCATTGCATTTGAATTTATGAATTCCAGGAACCTTTGGGCTAGGGTGTTTGGGCTAGAATAATGCACCCAGTCTATGTTAGGGTAGTTGAAGTCTCCCAATATGATGGTGTTTGGTGAGACATTCATATCCTCCAATGTCTTCAAGAAGGCTGAATGGGGTTCCTGAGATTGGGAGGGTGGTCTGTAACATGCTACCAGTTGTATAGCAGTTTTGCCTATGGTTAGTTGCACTGGATGGTCTCTGATGCTTCATGTGCTGCCTCTAACCTGGAGGTGTGGGTGTCCTTGATGAATATGGACAATCCCCCTCCCTTTTTGGTTTGGCCCAAGTTTTGGGGCCAAAAAGCATGATACGAGGTATAGCCTGGTAGCACTGGGGTGCTCTCAGGAGCCTTGAACCAGGTTTCAGTTACTGTACAGACATCAATGTTCTCCATACTGAGGAGTGCTTCGAGAGCCTGCATCTTGAGATTTAGACTTCTGGCATTGAGCAGCATTACCCTTAATTTTTTTCCATTTTTGTTTTCTAAGGAGGTGGGTTTGTCTTTTGAGCCTTGCCTAAAAAAGGCACTATGGGGGTGGCAAGAGCCTTAGCCAATATCCGGAAGCCCAGTGGTGACAGATGCAAGCCGTTCCTTGTGAAGCAGCGTGGCTTGTCCAGCATGTCATCCCAAGCAGACAGACATTGGATCCCCCTAGAATGACACCAGTATTTGAGCCAATTATTAAAGCTGATCATCTTGTCTTTGTTTTGTGGCATCATTCTTGGTGAGGGCAAGATGCTGCTCAGGGTCAGGGTCATACCAGCCTGGGCTACATAATCAGAGAGCTCCTCTATGTCTCTTTTCATGTAGTCCAGGGAGGTACGTCTCAGGTCATTCACTCCGGCATGGACAATGACGGAGTCATATTTGTACTTGCTTTGGAGTGACCTGAGTGCGTGTGTTATGTGGCGGATCCTAGCTCCCGATAGGCAGCTCACCGTTGCCCTCTCCTTGTTCAGCCTGGTAAGCGGAACGTCAGTGTGTCTGACTATAGAGTCACCTATTACTAGTGTATCAGGCATGGTGTTTGGCCTTAAGGGCTGTGATTGTTTGACACACTGATTTATTGAAGTGTGTGTTGCATGTGTTATGTTTTGAGGTGGTGGATTTTTGGGTGTCTGCTTTGGGAGCCTCTGCTGTTTTGGTAAGTTTCTTGTTAGAGCTTCTGAGTATGTCTTTGTGTTATTATATGTTTGGTTTGCAGTTGTGGTAGGTCTATGTGGGACTGGGTTTGCTGTGTGTGTGGTTACCTTCTCCTCCTGTCTGGTCTTGCCAGTCCTGAGTTGAGAGAGTTCAGCCTCCAGTTTGGCTATATAGTTGCATCTCTCACATGTATTTGTGTCTGTTGGGAGGAGGAGAGGGTTGTCTGTGTACATGAGACAATTGTAGCATTGTCTCAAGATACCCAGATTAACCAGCTGAACCGGAGAGGATGCTGGTAATCGACCACTCAACATGCTAGAATATTATAAGGGAGTCCTGTGCCTTTAAGGGAAGTGGGTACTCACAGGGGTGGTAGGTGGATGTAGTGCTTACTTTAGTTAGAGAGTGCTTACTTAGAAGAGAGGTTTTGAGAACAAGTGCTAGGCTTATAATAAAGCGAGTAGACTGATTATTATAAGAGTAGAGCTTTCTTAAGGGAAAATTTGAAACCTTTATAATAACAAAGGTGAGAGGGTGTGATATCATGGGGCTGGGAACTAGGATACAGGTATATATCACTGTTAGAACTGAAACCTTTATAATAACAAAGGTGAGAGGGTGTGATATCATGGGGCTGGGAGATAGGATACAGGTATATATCACTGTTAGAACTGAAACCTTTATAATAACAAAGGTGGGGGTGTCATGGGGCTGAGAGCTAGGATACATCCATATATCATAATTAGAACTGAAACCTTTATAATAACAAAGGTGGGGGTATTATGGGGCTGAGAGCTAGGATACATCCATATATCATAATTAGAACTGAAACCTTTATAATAACAAAGGTGGTGGTATTATGGGGCTGAGAGCTAGGATACATCCATATATCACAATTAGAACTGAAACCTTTATAATAACAAAGGTGGGGGTATTATGGGGCTGGGAGCTAGGATACATCCATATATCACAATTAGAACTGAAACCTTTATAATAACAAAGGTGGGGGTATTATGGGGCTGGGAGCTAGGATACAGGTATATATCACAATTAGAACTGAAACTTTTATAATAACAAAGGTATGGGGTATTATGGGGCTGGGAGCTAGGCTACAGTTATATATCGCTACTAGAACTGAAACCTTTATAATAACAAAGGTGGTGGTATTATGGGGCTGGGAGCTAGGATACATCCATATATCATGATTAGAACTGAAACCTTTATAATAACAAAGGTGAGAGGGTGTGATATCATGGGGCTGGGAGATAGGATACAGGTATATATCACTGTTAGAACTGAAACCTTTATAATAACAAAGGTGGGGGTGTCATGGGGCTGGGAGCTAGGATACAGGTATATATAACTACTAGAATTTAAACCTTTATAATAACAAAAGTGGGGGGTATTATGAGGCTGGGAGCTAGGATACATCCATATATCATGATTAGAACTGAAACCTTTATTTATACCAAAGGTGGGAGGGTGGGATTTCATGATACTGGGCACTAGGATACAGATATATTTCACTATTAGAACTGAAACCTTTATTTATACCAAAGGTGGTGGGGGGTATTATGTGGCTGGGAGCTAGTATACACCAATATATCACTGAAACTTTTATACCAAAAGTGGGAGGATAGGATGTCATTGTGATGGGAGCTAGGATACAACCTCTTCACATGCCTGATACTTGTCCTGCACCTCAAATCTCCGCAGACCAAGTGTTAAAGGCCCTATCCAAGGTAAAGAACACAGCTTCCATGGGACCTGATAGTATCCCAGGCTGTATTCTGCAACATCTCCAGCAAGAACTAGCCTTGCCATTGAGCACCCTATTCAACCACAGCCTAAGTACATGCTTCATTCCAGCAGAGTGGAGAAATGCCACTGTCATCCCCTTGCACAAAGGTGGTGCCACTACTGACCCTGAAAATTATCGCCCACTAGCTTGACAACTCTGATCTGTAAAGCCATGGAGCATATTATTATGGCTCTCATAAACAAGGACATAGGCAATCTCCAAGCACTTGACCCAGTTTGGATTCATCAAGGGCAGATCTTGTCTGTTGAACCTGGTTGACTTCTTTGAGACTGTCACCAAGGTCCTGGATGAGGGAAAGTCAGTAAATACAGCTTATCTTGACCTGGTCAAGGCCTTTGACACAATCCCCCCACTCAGGCATCATCGAAAAGCTAACACAGTTTGGTGTCAATCCCTATCTCATCAGGTAGGGGGTCAACTGGCTCACCAACAGGACCATCAAAGTCAAAATAGGTGCCGCCACCTCCATGGAGTTCCCTCCGGATCTGTCCTGGGACCCCTACTGTTTGGCATCTACTTCTCAGAGGTCCAGGCAAAGACAAAAGGTCTGTGGCTGACCAAGTTTGTGGATGACTGTAAGTTGGGTGCTGTCACTGACTCCCCAAATTATGTTAACATACTGCAAGAGGGACTCACAGCAACTAATGACTGGTGCCAAAGCCATGGCCTCAAGCTAAACACAAGAAAATGTATTATCATACCATTCGGCAAAAACATGGCTCCTACTGATTACCACTTCAATGGCAACCCCACTAAGCACATAACCTGTGGTGAGAGACCTGGGCACTCAGGTTGATAACAACCTCACATTCGACCATCATGTAGCAGTAGTGGTCAGAAAAGCCTTTGACTTGGTTCATCTCATAAGTAAAGGGATTCCATCCAGAAAAAAAGAAGGTTATTACCTCTCTCTACTCCTCCCTCATTAGACCAATAATAGAGTATAACACTCTGTTTGGAATGTACCTCTCCAAACATCTGCACCAACTGGAAAGGCCACTGAAATTTCTCACAAAGAGAATCCGTGGCCTCCAAAACCTGTCCTATTGAACAGGCTCAAATCACTATCACTCTATTTTGTATCTGCGTTTCGCCTTACAAGACAATCTCGGACCCTGCCCTACTATAATGCTCTATACCTGTAAGTTGAACTCCTCACACAGAAAGTCCTGAATCTAATATGCAACATCAACAAAACCTGCTGGAGAGACAGGCTTGTCTCCCAGAGGCTGCCCTGTCTCTGGAACAGACTTCCCTTACATGTTAAACAGAGCACCTCGTTGACCGTCTTCAAACACAACCTTGATGAGTGGATGGGAAACCACAAATTTGTCCCAGGGGTTCCACCTGTGTTCCTCCTTGACAGGGGTGGCAGGTGCTGACTGAGGTTTCATTTTGGGGATAAACTCTTGGCTAGGCTTGTAAGGGCCCCAGGGCCATTAATCTAGTAATCGCCTATGATCCTATGATCCTATATAGCTCTATTAGAACTAAAACCTTTATACCAAAGGTATGAGGGTGGAATATCATGGCCTGGGAGCTAGGATACAGCCATATATGACAATTAGAACTGCAACATTTATACCAAAGGTGAGAGGATGGGGTTTCATGGGGCTGTGAGTTAGGATACAGCTACATATCACTGTTAGAACTGAAAACTTTATACCAAAGGTGGATGGGCAGGATATCATGGATCTGGGAGCTAGGATACAGACATATATCACTATTAGAACTCAAACCTTTATACCAAACATGGAAGTGTGGGATATCATGGGGTCCTGAGCTATGATAAAGCCATATAGCACCATTAGAACTGAAACCTTTATACCAAAGGTGGGAGGGTGGGATATCATGGGGACATGGGCTAGGGTACAGGTATATATCATTATTAGAACTGAAACCTTTATACCAAAGGTGGGAGGGTGAGATATCATGGGGCTGTGAGCTAGGATACAGGTATATATCACTGTTAGATCTGAAACCTTTATACCAAAGGTGAGAGGGTGGGATATCATGTGGCCGTGAGCTAGGATACAGTTATATATCACTATTAGAAATGAAACGTTTATACCAAAGGTGGGAGGGTGGAATATCATGGGGCTGGGATACAGGTATATATCACTATTAGAACTGAAACCTTTATACCAAAGGTGGGAGGGTGGGATATCATGGGGCTGTGAGCTAGGATACAGGTATATATCTCAATTAGAACTGAAACCTTTATATCAAAGGTGGGAGGGTGGGACATCATGGGTCTGTGAGCTAGGATACAGGTATATATAATTATTAGAACTGAAACCTTTATACCAAAGGTGGGAGGGTGGGATATCATGGGGATGGGAGCTAGTATACAGGTATATATCACTATTAGAACTGAAAACTTTATACCAAAGGTGGGAGGGTGGGATATCATGGGGCTGTGAGCTAGGATACAGGTATATATCACTATTAGAAATGAAACCTTTATACAAAAGGTGAGGGATGGGATATCATGGGGCCATCAGCTAGGATACAGCCATATATTACTATTCCCTATTAGAACTGAAACCTTTATACCTAAGGTGGATGTTTAGGATATCATGAGGCCAGCATCTGGGATACAGATGTATATCACTATTAGAACTATGAGTTATTATATTGTTATATTATATGGTTACAAAGGATTAAGGGGAGATATCCGTATGTGAGTTATTATGTTGTTATATTATGTTATTATATTATCTAAGTCTTAATTTATGTATTTATAAGTATGTAAGTAGAATATATACTCTGACAATAGAGCGATATGAGGAACTAATAGGGGGGATAAAATGACTTAAAGTTTAAGGTTGCCATTTTTGAAGCATATGCAACTGGCTTCTTAGATTACACCACTTTTAGTTCTCATCAGAATCTTGGAAGGAGAGGATAGATTTAAAGTTTAGTAATGAGGATTCCACACCTGGTACATCACTGTTGAAAACCTGTGGTCAGTACTGTGGAGTTCATTTCTGTGAGTAAGTAAAGAGGAAATAGAAAGAGACAGGGATCTTAAGTTGGAAGTGATGCTTCTTGTAATAAATCTTCTAATGAAGAAGAGTTGGGATTATTCTAGATTTAGTGGTTTATAAGTGAGGGAAGCCATTGTCAGAGAACAGCTTTGGTTATTGGAAGCCATGTTTGCCAAGGCACTGCAATGATTTTCTTTTTGACGGGCAAATGAGGTGAATGTACAAATACTGCTGGTAGTGATCTATAGGGATGGAGATGAACTACAAATATTATCTGTCATCTGTAGGGAAGGTGATGAAGCTACACATATTGTTGGTAGTGCTCTGCAGAGATAACATGCTTTTCTCTGAAGCATTAGCTGCAATGAGGGTCCATATATGAGTTGGGCACTCAAAACTCCCTCATCAGTGATGGACTGCCTTCTGCTGAAAGAAAGAAGGAGATATTTTTTTGGACCAAAAAAGTAAGCTGTTAGAAACTCAGGTTTTGATCTAGCAAGGCTCCAGGATATTTAAAGTATGAAGTAGCTATGATATTATTATTATTATTATTATTATTATTATTATTATTATTATTATTATTATTATTATTGTTATTATTATTGTTGTTATTATTATTGTTATTATTATTATTGCTATTATTATTATTGTTATTATTATTATTGTTATTATTATTATTATTATTATTATTATTATTATTATTATTATTGTTATTGTTATTTTATTATTATTATTGTTATTATTATTATTGTTATTATTGTTATTATTGTTATTATTATTATTATTATTGTTATTATTATTATTGTTTGTATTATTATTATTATTATTGTTATTATTATTGTTATTATTAGTGTTATTATTATTATTATTGTTATTGTTATTTTATTATTATTGTTATTATTATTATTGTTATTGTTATTGTTATTATTATTATTGTTATTATTATTATTATTGTTATTATTATTGTTATTATTATTATTGTTGTTGTTATTGTTATTTTATTATTATTATTGTTATTATTATTATCATTGTTATTGTTATTGTTATTATTATTATTATTATTATTATTATTGTTTGTATTATTATTATTGTTATTATTATTGTTATTATTATTATTATTATTGTTATTATTATTGTTATTATTATTATTGTTGTTATTGTTATTTTATTATTATTATTATTATTGTTATTGTTATTGTTATTATTATTATTGTTATTATTATTATTGCTATTATTATTATTGTTATTATTATTATTGTTTTTATTATTATTATTATTATTGTTATTATTATTATTATTGTTATTATTGTTATTATTATTGTTATTGTTGTTATTGTTATTTTATTATTATTATTGTTATTATTATTATTATTATTATTGTTATTGTTATTGTTATTGTTATTATTATTATTGGTATTATTATTATTATTATTATTGTTATTATTATTGTTATTATTGTTATTATTATTATTATTATTGTTATTATTATTATTGTTATTATTATTTTTTTTAATTAGTATTATTATTTCTAAAGCAAACTTCACCTTACTTAAGACAGAGGTGATAAGTTTCACAGCCCCCACGCTAAAGGATAATGCTGCCCAAGATGCAGAATCCTTTACAATTGCACTCTATGAGCACCTACAAGGATGCATGGATCGTGCCATCCCTAGCAAGACCAAGACTCACTCGCCTAAGAGAAGGAAACCAGTCTGGTGGACCTCTGCCATAAACAGGTTATACAACAAAAGGAGGAAACTAGTTCAGAAAAAAAGCAAATCCCAAGAAGGAAAGACATCCCTGATCAGTATGAGTAAGAAACTAAGGTCCCCCATAAAATCATCCAAGGCTAACTTCGAAAGAAAAATAGCCAAGGATTCGAAAGATAACCACAAAGCCTTCTTTAGCTATGTCAAGAATCTAAGTGGCAACTCGCAGATATGCTCTGAGATAGTGCAAAATAGCACAAAATATACTGAACCTACTGATATTGCCAACATACTGGCAGATAGATTCAGTGCAAACTTCACCTCCTTCTCACCTTCAAAAGGCCCACAACAATACCAGAAAAGTGTAGTGTCCCAGAAATCACAGAAGCACAGGTGAAAACAGCCCTTTTAAAAGCCAAAAACACAGCATCAATGGGGCCAGATGGTGTCCCAGGCTGCATCTTGCATGAACTACAAAACGAACTAACCCCCCACCTAAACACGCTGTTCAACCTCAGCCTCTCCACAGGCTACATGCCCATAGAATGATGCACAGCAATGGTTATTTCACTCCACAAAGGAGGGGCCACAACTGACCCTGGTAACTATCGCCCCATAAGCCTGACTAGCCTGGTCTGCAAGGCTATGGAGCGCATCATCATGGAACTCATTCACAAAGACATTGGGAACCTCCAAACACTTGACCCGACCCAGTTCGGCTTTGTTAAGGGTAGATCATGCCTACTAAACCTGTTTGACTTCTTCGAGACAGTTACCAAGGCCATAGACGAGGGAAAGATGGTTCACATAGCCTACCTTGATCTCGCCAAGGCGTTCAACACCATTCCTCACTCGGGTATTATAGAAAAACTCACCTGCCTGAACATAAACCCCTACGTCACAAGATGGGTTGCCAACTGGCTTACAGACAGAACTCACACGGTAAGAATAGTGGGCTCCAGGTCTGACTCTAAACCAGTCACAAGTGATGTCCCACAAGGCTTGGTTCTGGGACCCCTACTATTCGGCATATATTTCTCAGAAGTACAGGCAAATACAGGAGGACTGTGGCTAACCAAGTTCACCGATGACTGCAGACTGGGAGCCATAACTGACTCTCCGGCTGACACGGACATCCTCCAAAAAGGTCTTACTGAGACAGACACCTGGTGTTAAAGTCATGGCCTCAAGCTAAATGCCAAAAAAATGCATAGTCATCCTGTTTGGGAAAAACAAAACACCCATGAATTATCACATAGGTGGCAGCCCTTAATACAGAAGAGGTAATAAGAGATCTGGGGACCCAAGTAGATAGTAATCTCTCCTTTGGCAATCATATTGCCAAAGTAGTTAGGAAATCCTTCTATGTGGCCTCTAATTACTAAGGGGTTCGCATATGGAAATAAAGAGGTTATAGTGCCCCTCTACTAATCACTCATCAGACCCATCATAGAGTACAATGCCCAATTTGGGATGTACCTCACAAGCCACTTCCAACAGCTTGAAAGAACACAAAAGCACCTCACCAAGAGGATTACTGGCCTCAAACATATGTCCTATGCAGCCCGACTGAAACAACTCTGGCTGTACTCAGTGGCATATCGCTTACTCAGAGGTGATCTCTGCCTGACTTACAAAGCCATGTCCAACTCAGAATTGATGGACATGCTCCACCTAAAAAAATCCAAGTCACTGTGAGCCACAGGCTCTAGTGAGCTAAACCTCACCACAACAATAAATAGAACATGCTGGAGAGATAGATTCCTGTCACAGAGACTCCCCATGCTTTGGAACAAAATTCCTAACTACATTAGGCAGAACCCCTCACTAACACTCTTCAAGAGAAGCCTTGATGAGTGGATGGGTAACAGAAAATACACCCATGGGATCACTTCTTTGGCTCGGCTTGACAGAGGCTCAGTTAATTAATCAATGGGGTGGCGAAAGCCGACACACTCTGGCTAGGCTTATAAATGCCCTTGGGCAGATAGCCTAGTACCTACCTATGAACCTATAATTATTATTATTATTATTATGTAGAATATTCCATTACTGACAAGCCTGTGAAAGTCTTTTTCTAGTGAAAAAAGCATAAACTTATTTTTTTCATGTTGAGAATGAATTTAATATTAATAAGCCAGGCAAGGAGGTGGGCAGATATGTCTCCATTTTTTATAATGTCAGAGTATTAGAAGTCCATACAATTTGTTTCTGAATAATTCTGTTTGTTGGAAGTCTGCTTAAACTTTACTTATGAACACGGAGAATAGAAATGACATTAATGCTGACCCAAAGGGAAAACATTTGTCAAGTAAGAAGGAGAGAGATTATTGAACTCTATTTGGAATTTAAACAGTGAAAGGAAATCTCTGAACTACAGGAGGTGCCTTTGCTAATACTGGCCGCAACTAGAGAATTTGGTGGTAGATCTGATCTACCATGATCTATTATTGGATGAATAGTGAACCTGTTAAGAGGTCTTTGTTTATATTGTGAAAAATGTTATCTTTTAAATAATATGTAGCTGTCGTGTTCCTTCCTGGCCATACATAGTACTGAAGTTGGTCGGAAGGCTTTGGCACATTTCGGTTTTGCTGCTTTTGATGTTCATCTAACTACAGCAGGTTTCCAAGTGGCATTGTGTTTTCAGGAATATGGAGGCTGTACACGTGAAGGAAGGATTGAATGATGTAATCTCTGTGCACATAATCATGAACCAGGACAGCAGTCCATCTGACCCTGGGGAGCAGCAGCTATAAGGATTCTGTCCATATATTTTTCAATGCCGCTGGCCTGCGTGGTTTTGAAATAGAATGGGGTGGAGTATGGGGGCATTGTGGTGCATGATTAGGGGTCTTGTATTAGTAATGCAGTAGATGGGAACAAAAACAATTCTTTGAGGAAGTCTAGTGGAGAATGTTCCTGATATGGTGGGAATTCATTTTTGTCTCTTAGATGGGTTTTGTTCTGGGATTGCCTTTGATGCAACTGACCAGGTTCCATAACTGCTTTAAATTGTGTTTTAGTGAGTTTTAGTTGTTAGGAGGAGGTTTGCTTTGTGTCTTTTGGTTGCTTTTTTGATAAAATTATTAATGGCAATAAACCTATCACTATTTTATGAGGATAGGCTTTGTTTCCAGTTTAGTCAGATTCTGTCTTTTAAAGTGGGCGTTTAGTTCTTTTGTGATCCATTGCTTGCTGTTGCTATGTTTGAAACGCCTGGTAAGTACCAACAGTATTGGTGTAGGGTATGATGAAAGTTCAGTTGTGTTATTATTATCTAGGAATGGTTGCCACTTAATTTTAGATGGTTCCTCTTTCAGGGCTGTAGTATTCTTTTATATTTTGGGCTGAAAGGTAATTAAAGTAGAACTGTCTTGTTAGTAATTGCTAGCTTGAATGTTAGAGTGCAGTGGTTACTACTGGACTGGGGGGTACAGATCTGTGTAAGCTTTTATTGGGAATGTCAGTTGCAATTAGGCAGGCATGATTTCCAGTACTGAAAGGTGGTTTTGGAGGGACATTTGACTACTAGTGTTTGATAGTGATTGATACCTTCTTTTCTTCTTCTTTCAGCTTTTTCCCAGTTAGGGGTTGCCACAGCGGATCACCTGTCCACTCATGATTGGAAGTGGAGTTTTATGGTGTCGAGTTGCCAGCCCGGCACCCAACCTTCCACAGAAGGCACATACATGCACGCACTCACACCTAGGGCCAATTTAGAGTGTCCAATCCACCTACAGCATGTCTTTGGGATGTGGGAGGAAACTGGAGCACCCAGAGGAAACCCACACGACCACAGGGAAGACATGCAGACTCCCCACAGAAGGCACCCCAGCCGAGGATTGAACCAGAGAACCTCTTGCTGTGAGGCGGCAATGCTAACCGCTGCACCACCACTGCATTATTTCACAGTCAGAAGGGGTTTAACAGATAATGGGGAAAGTCCCCTAATATTATGAGGTAATTGTGAGTTCTTATATTTTGAAGGATTTCTGTGATGAGTTGGTTGAATATGGGTCTACCTGATGGAGGAAAACAAATCATTTTAGCATGAGTGGGGGGTGAGAAGTTGTGTTTCTGATTCGTTTCATTTTCTGTTTTTTTTTTTTTTTAATTTATTTAACATTTGCTTATCAGGAATGTCTGAGTGGGAACAAAGTCAATTTTCAGTAGAGGCCTGGGGAGAAATGCTTCAGATGCATGTCTTTATAATGCGGGAGGAAACTGGAGCAAAGCCACACAAATGCAGGGAGGATATACAGACTCCACACAGAAGGCACCCCTGCCAAGAATCAAACTGGAGAACCTCTTGCTGTCAGACAATAACCCTACCATTGCACCACTGTGCCATTCAAATGTTAAATAAATAAATAAATGAGTGGGAGGTGAGAAATTGTGTTTTTTATGCTTTTCATTTTCTATTTTCTTGTTTGTTTTTTATTTGTTTTGTTTTTGTTTTTGTTTTGTTTTCTAAGTAGAATTTCTTGTCTGGACTGATGTGTACCTGATGTGAGGAACTGATAGAAGGTAATATCTTAAAATAGAGTCGCTTATAAAGAAAATACAGATAATAACCAAATGTAGCACAGCACTTATCTGTACGTGTCACACACACACACGCGCACACACACACACACACACACACACACACACACACACACACACACACACACACACACACACACACACACACACATGCACACACACATATATATATATATATATATATATATATAATTGGTATTGCCTGTCCGATTGCCCGGGCATATCTCCCGGCCGAAAGGAACCCCCCCTACCCTGGCACAACTACCTGAGGTCCCCAAGACCCAAAAAAGCTCCTACCGGGACGACAAACCACTGTGAAAATCCCTGACCAGTAATTTACCTTACAAAAGGGGAAATTGAAGAACCTCCACGTAAACTAACTTAAGCTACAGGGTAAACTTATAGCATATTTTCTTGTTATAAGCTAATAAGTATATCTAGTTCCAGGAACCTGGCAGTTGAAGAAACTTACCTGGAAGACTGCTCTCACTAAGACCCTGGGGAATCCTGACGGTGAAAGGAAGTTATCAAATAGTCCCTCAGGTACTCTGAACACTTACTCCTCCTTACAATTGGTATTGCCTGTCCGATTGCCGGCGATCTCCGGCCGAAAGGTAACTCACAGACAGACAAGAATAAACTTAAAATCTGTGTAATACTGCATAGCCTGGTAGCTTTATGTGATCGTATTGGCTCATCTCGGCTTATTTCTACTCTGCAATGTACTGAGATGGTTTACTTTTGCTGTGCGAGTCTACTCTGTTTGGTAATGTGATTTGCACTCAAACCTGTGCAATACTGTATAGCCTGGTAGCTTTATGTGATCGTTTTGGCTCACTTCAGCTTATTTCTACTCTGCAATGTACTGAGATGGTTTACTTTTTCTGTGCGAGTCTACTCTGTTTGGTAATGTGATTTGCACTCAAACCTGTGTAATACTGTATAGCCTGGTAGCTTTATGTGAGCGTAGTGGCTCATTCCTGCTTATGTCTACTCTGCAATGTACTGAGATAGATTACTTTTGTTGTACGAGTCTACTCTGTTGGTAATGTAATTCGCGAGTATACTGCTTGACGACTTACAGCCTTATACAAACTGAATGTTTATTCTGTAAAACTCTGTCTTTGTGGCGTGTTTGCCTACTAGTCGCAGAGGTACAAAGCTACATACCAATGCTCTCCACGTCGCTGACGATTTCCAGCGTCTTTTACTTAGTTAAGTACAGGACAGGACCGTGGACATCTATAGTTACTATTAAGGTACTGTATGTAATAAGGGCACATACTGGCCACAGTTGCTGTTATCTAAACAGCGACATGTTTTTTTAGATGCTGCTGCTGTAATCTAAGCATCTACATTGCACGTGTCTGCTAACAGGAAGCTGGCGGCTTCCTTTCTAACCTAATTGTATGACCAATTGTGTACTGCATATTTTTTCATGTTGTTATAGAAAGTGCTCATTATAACAATATTAACTGCTTTGAACTTTACTTTGGTAGCGGGAAAAACCTAAAGTGATCTTTAAGAACATTTGTTTACAGACTGTACTGAGGATTATGCTGCTTTAGACTGTGTAAACCTTACTTATGCTAACCGCCTATCTCCTTCCCTCTTATCACAGGAACCCCCCCTACCCTGGCACAACTACCTGAGGTCCCCAAGACCCAAAAAAGCTCCTACCGGGATGACAAACCACTGTGAAAATCCCTGACCAGTAATTTACCTTACAAAAGGGGAAATTGAAGAACCTCCACGTAAACTAACTTAAGCTACAGGGTAAACTTATAGCATATTTTCTTGTTATAAGCTAATAAGTATATCTAGTTCCAGGAACCTGGCAGTTGAAGAAACTTACCTGGAAGACTGCTCTCACTAAGACCCTGGGGAATCCTGACGGTGAAAGCCCCGGAAGACTGCTCTCACTAAGACCCTGGGGAATCCTGACGGTGAAAGCCCCGCTCCGCTCCCCTCCCTGCCCCCTTATCCCACCCGCCCCCAGTACCCCTACATTTATAGCCAAAGCAAGCCCCTCCCACTTTCCCCCCCTGCAAATCCAAATCTCCTCTGACTTACCCTCCCACTCCTAGGCCCACCCCCACCACCATTTCTAACACTATATCTCCCCCTACCTCCATCACGGCCAAACACATCTATTCCATCACCCCCCTCACACTAATAGTACTCGTGACTTTCTATTTCTTAACAAAGTATGAAAACCAATCTCTGTTAGGAATCCCCTTCCATAAGTGCCATACTAACTCCCAATCCAACCACCATGTAATTTCTATCCCACCTTCACTCTACCAGGGCAAAACTCTAGCCCCCAAAGTAGTCCATCCCACACTTTATCACCCCAAAACTCAAACTAACAAAACTAACCTCAAATTACTACTTAAACTACAAAGATTCCTGGTTTACCTGAAAAATCAAATCAACTTAGATGGTGATATCCATCCCAACCCAGGACCCACCAATGTACCAGATTCTAACCCCACTAAACTAACCAGAAAACCTACTGACTCCATTCTAATATTCCATCAGAACCTAAGAAGTATTAACAATAAAATTCACAACCTTCATGCCATGATAGAAACTCACTCTCCTGACATTATGTGTCTAACTGAAACATGGCTAAAACCTACCACTAAAGATCAAGAGATCCTCCCACCCGGATATAATATCTTCAGGGCCGATCGCATTAAGAAAAAAGGGGGCGGAATAGCTGTTATGTTCAGAAATACCCTGAGTATCCTTAGAAATTCGTTACAACCCCCTATTATCTCCAACCTAGAACTTATAGCCCTAAAAATAGTCCTAAACACTCAAAAATCCATCATCCTCATAGTTACCTATATCCCACCAGGGAAGAACACAGAAAGCCTAGAGCAAACCCTAAGCTGGTTAGCCACCAACTACCCACAAGAAACCATAGTACTTGGGGACGTCAATATTGACTGGTCTCTCTGTTCTACCAACACTATCCCACAACCCATTAACCTATATGGTTTTTCCCAACATATTTCATCCCCAACTAGGATAGACAATAATCTACAAAAAGATAGCACCATTGACTGGATCCTCACCAACAGAGACTCAAACAACTATACCACAGGTACCCTCCCCAGTGATCTCAGTGACCATCTAATAACTTATATTATTAAACATAAATACCTAAATTCCAACCCCCCCCTATATAGACTTATCAAAAACAAAAAGAAATTTATTCCACAACTATTTCTTGATGACCTAAAATCCTGCAACTGGTCCCTATTAAAAACTCTACCCCTCCAGGAGAGTGTGTCCCACTTCAACGACACTTTCCTTAAGATACTTGATGCACATGCCCCACATAGACAAATTAGATCCAAAGTCCGTATAGCTCCCTGGCTAACTAGTGAAACAAAAAACAAAATTAAACTCCGTGACCAAGCCTGGGATACATGGAGAGCAACAAAACCCCCCCAAAATCGTACTAAATTTCAACAGCTAAGAAACACCACCAAAACAGCCATTACCCAAGACAAAAAACAATACTTCTGCCTCCTCCAGGACAAACACCAGAATAACCCAAAAAAATTCTGGGCAGGTTTTAACAACCTCCTGCACCCAGGTAAAACCACTACCCCAACAACCGAAATACTTATTGAGAAAAGTCAGGAAGATGTAGCTAATACCTTTAACTCCTTCTTCACCGAGACAATCCAAACCCTAGCCAATCAACTTACCTCCAATCCCCCATCAACCGCAAAACCACAAGACACTGTCCCTACCCCTTTCACCTTAAAGCCAGTCTCTACCGCTACATAATGCATCTCTTAAAAAGCTCAAACCAACCACCCTTATGCAGACCACCTCCCAGCGAATTCTTACAAATTGCCTGATGTAATTGCTTACCCAATATCAATCCTTATCAATAGAATCATAACTGAAGCCAACATCCCCTCTATCTGGAAGATCTCCTACATCATTCCGCTTCACAAAGGAGGTAACTCCACAGAAATATCTAACTATAGACCAATAGCTATTCTGTCCCCAATAGCGAAAATCATGGAAAGATGCATCCACAAACAACTTCTTCACTACTTAACCTGTAACCATCTCCTGTCCAACTCCCAGCACGGCTTTCGCCCCCACCACAGTACCACCACGGCCCTCCTCTCCTTTGTCAACTCCATTAATAACAATCGTAATAACAAACTAATATCCTCCGCCCTCTTTCTCGACCTATCGAAAGCTTTCGACATGGTCAATCACCAACTCCTTCTAAACAACCTTGCAACCCTACATCTGGACACCCCAGCACTAACCTG